>NC_047153.1:17352211-17658211 GCF_009819705.1 Hippoglossus hippoglossus
TCCCATCTTGCCTTTGTAAACCGTCTCTATGTATTAGCTGCCACTTTGCATTTTTGCATTCAATTCACTTCACCTCCACTTTTTTTTACCTTTAAAGCGTTTCTAAATAACCGGATCCTGAGTGTCATCTCCAGGGGCCCCGTACATCAGACGGCATTCTCTCTGCCACCATTTCATCTCCTCTTTTATATCTTTATTGTTTAGTGTTTCCATATTCATCTTGTGAAATCTTATCCCAGTATGATTTCCATAATATTTTGATGGCCTCTGTGCATCACTCTTTATTCTCACTAACCATGCTTTGTGATTTTTGTTTCCTCTCTCTTTTGATTTTTTTTCCCTCTGCTCCTCACCTTTCAAACAGACTCTGGATCTTTTTCTACTTTCAATGCCTGTTTCAAAAGCTTGGCTTTTAAATGGTCTCTCAGTAACTTAAGTCCAGAGGTAATAATTATAATAATAAATCTCAATATTAAACACCAGAATATTTAAGCAATAGTTTATTCTTATTTCACCTCCGTGCTGTTTCTTGTTTTGCAGTTTCCTATGACTGGAAATGCTATAAGAACCTCAAAGTGTATGTCTATATCTTTGTATATGTCTGCTATATTGTGGTCCAATTTGTGAGAGGTGCATTATGGAAAAAAGTTTTCAAGTGCAAATTGCAAAATGAAATGTTTGGAAGCAGCGTTGCTCTAAAAATAGTTGTGGTTGCACAAAATCTATCATGAATTTCCAATTTAATTATCATTTGTAATACACAAGGAAATGAAATCCATTACATAATCCACTTTGGGAACATAATAGCGTGAATGAAGATGTAATGTAGGAGAATTGTTGGTTTCTTAAAAAGATGTGTTTCCCCTGAGGTGGTGCACGAGGGCTACAGGCTGTGTGCTGATCGGTCTGCAGGCTGTGTGATTATATGTGTTCACTGTGATACAGGTTCGAGAGATGAAACTGTGAATGTACAATATTTGTATTCCAATGCCACAGAGGATTATTAGCAAAAAATATTCAACATTAAGTGGTTCCGATACTCAATTGTTTGAAAGCATACATGTTTTAATAACTATGAATAGGATTTTATTGTCAATATTGCAGGGATTCCCATGAAGAAGGATATAATCACCAATGTAGAAATACTGCAATTTGTTTCACTCTCTTATTTCTTATCTCTGAGATCGACTATTTATATCATATGTCAATTGATCTTACCTGCAGTGTGGACTGGGCAGGGTTCTTGTCTAATGCCTATTCATGATTTGTGGCACAGACGAGTTCGAAAGGTTTTTCAGGACAATATGGATCACATCATGTTCTATATGAATAGAAATAATGAGGGATGAGTTGTGGATGAGATGTGAACAAATCAGATCTGGGTATTAGGGTTAACCCTAACCACTTTCACAAGAAGATGAGGTCACCGTCACCCTGTCGCCATCTTTGACCATAAACCACCAAATTCAAATCTGTTCATCTCTGATTACAAGTTAATGTTTCTGCTAAATTTGAAAATCCAGAGTCCAACTGAGCGTTTCTGCCCAATATGAAGATATTCCCTCAAGGCGTTCTTAACATATCGTGTTCAAAAGAGTGGGACAGATGGATAGATGAATGGATGGACGTACCAGATGGACAATCACTAAACATAATGCCTCCTGCCACTGGCCGGGACCTGCACTGAGGCCCTATTATGTGTGTAACAACTAAAGTGCAGGAATATATGACCTATATGCCTTTGCAACTGTGAAAGAGTGTTGCATTGACTCTACAGGGAATAGTCATCATAAGTAGAACAGAGCATCACATAATCAAAACAGCGTAATCTGTGAAACGTTATGTTTTAGTTGATACAGCTGAGCAACACAAGTAAATGACATTGTTTCCAAATGGCGCTCGACTGGGCAAAGATGTCCCAGTGGGCAAATGTGTGATGTGTTGATTCCTCTATTCATCCAATCCCCAGCATGTCTCCCTTGGGTTTCTAGCACGAGGAACTGAGGAGATGCAAGTGAGAGAAGCAAGGAGGCATGAAAAGGTGAGCACTTTGAGTGCATGAGTTTTAGTCTCTCATAATATATTCAAGAATTGCCTGGATTTGAGTCCATCCTCTGAGAGCTACGAGTCAGTGTCCCCCTGTGCCCTATCTCATTATTTCCTCCCTTTCTGTCTTTTCCATTCACTATACAGATCTACTGTCTGGCTCATGGAGAATGACAGATAACAACAACAGCGATTCGAATCAAAGTGTCAACCTGTAGTATCCTTGCTGTCTTGTTTATTTTTTCCTGTCACCAAACTGTATTGTCTAATAAAGCAAAACCTGCCCCTGCATTACTTAAAACTTTTATTTTTTTTTACTTTGGCAATGATCAATGTTCTCTTTGAATCATGCTAGACTGTTATTTGTCTCCCTAATGCAGCTGCTGCATGTGTGTTCTTCAACTACTGCGCGTGTGTGTGTGTGTGTAAGAGAGTAAACTCATTTAGATGAAACTGTATAGCCATCGTGTAGCTTCTTGTTATGTGTTCAGTTCCTTGCTATATTGATTAATAAGCATTATTTCCCTTGGGGCAATGTTGATGTAACCGTGTATTGTACATAACAAAACAGCCCACAGAGATAGGATTACACGGATACATTATTATTAAGGCTAAGTCAGACCATTATCAATACCTCAAAGAAGAAGCCTTTTTGCATACCTTTAACATTTTCGAAGATTTTTTGTTTGGATTGCTAAATAGCAGCAACGGATATGTGGCACAAATGCAAACACGCAGGTGAGCTTATGTCGGGGAAATATATTCTTAATTTGAAAAAACGAACTAGAGGAAGATGGGTGGAACAGTGGAATTCAAGCGGGCAGGCAGATGACAAGCAGGAACACACAACAGGATACTGGAGGCACACAAGGGAGCAGAACCAGGAACAAAAACAGACATACTGACAAAGAAGAAACGCTCTGGGGAAGACAGTGAGACACAGGTGAAACTTATCAAGGCGGGGCGGACGATCACCAAGGCTGGAAAACACACACACGGATAGAAGGCAAAGCAACCGTGAATATAATAAGTACTATATTACAAAATAAAACAGGAAGCGTTACAAAAAGTCCAACAAGGACAGATCGTGACATTAGAATGAATCTAATGACTGAAGTCCGCCAAAGGACACTGAAGCAACGAGAGCAATTAAAATGATTCAGATAAAAAAATATGTGTAGCCCAAAGCACCAGTGAAGGATAATGATGGAAGGACAAACCTGAGTGACAAAACAATTCCAACTAAGGATCCCTTTCTAGCTCTTTTTTCCCCAAGTTGTAATTAGTTCATTCATGGCACTTTGTAAGTGCAGTTTTTAATAATGGTTCAGGATATATACATATATATATATATATACTAATAAAGACTGATGATACAATTCAAAACTAAAAAGCGAGAAATTTGACTGAATGTTTTTTGGGGTCCTTTAACCAGATAGTTTTAATCGTCAATGTCATGTTAAATGTTAAATGTCATGGAATATTAAAACAGTTTTGGACAATGGTCTCACTTCATAGGTGATGTCCCTCAAGGGTCTGTTCTTTGCCCATTTAGTTGTCTTTAGAAATGCTGCCTCTTGGCAGGGTTATTTGAAGTCACAGTGGATTTTAACATTTGGATGAAGACGAAACTTATATATTATTTTTCTTAATATTATTATTATTATACACAGCGTTAAGATATACAGATCTTAGCAGCCTAACATGTCTTATGATTTCCTTACATTTAGTGAAGTCAAGGCTGCTTCCATCAGCTCTGTGCTAATCTTGGTGTTTTTTCAAATAAAACTAAGACCAGGCAATTTTTTCTATAAAGCACCTTTTTTACTCAAGTTCAAGGTGCTGTTAAATTTCTAGGTAATAATACTTTTTAACCTCTGTTTTCATAATCAGATCCAAACAGTTGTACAGCCTTGTTTCTTCCAGCTAAAGAAAATCTCTGAAATAAGGTCATTTTCATCAATTGCTGATTCAAAAAAAACGTCATGCTTTTATCTCTCTAACTATTGCAGTGCACTTAGCTTGGGTATCAGCCAGTTCGCCCTTCACCATTTCCACTTGGTACAAAACATTGCTGCTCAACTCAATACTGGGACAAAGACGAACCACATCACCCCTTCGCTTGGCCGTCAACAGCACTTTCTTTTTAGCACTAGATTTCAAACTTATATCATTGTTCACTTTTAATGCCTTAAATGGACTTGCTCCTAAATACCTCTCTGATTCATTGACCTTGCATGTACAGAGGCTTGTGGAGCCCTGCTGGTTACTAAGCTTCCACTATTATGGAGCTCTCTGGCTCTTTTCTAATGGACATGTTGTCTTGTCGATTTTTTATACGTTCTATTTTGTTTTATTTTTGTGGAATTTCCATTTTTGTGAAACTTCCATATTTATATTGTTTATTATTGTTGGTCCATATTCTATTATTATTAATAACATCACCTCTTTGCTTAGCCTTCCATTGAGTTTGGAGTGAAAAGGTAAGACACAGGATTCAAAAATACTACAAACCCATTACTGTGTAACCTGTAAACTATCAGATCAAAAAACACATCAACTCAGTAGTCTCATCCTTAAATGTATTAATCTGACATTACAGAATGTGTTCCTACATGCCTGTATTTATGCTCTCGTCTTAGATGACAAAAAAAATGACCAATCCAATCATTTCATCTGAAGTTTTCTGACAGAGCATTATCAGGCACGGCCTGATTTCTTTCTTGCTTTCCTCTCCTGTAGCTTTCTGTTTTCCTTACTCCCTGCCTTTCCTCTAGATAGTCAGATGACTTTTGAACAGATTGAACAGAATATTAATTGCCCTCCTAATTTATGTTAATTTATGCTAATCTACACACTCATCGACTCTCAACGGACTCGTTATCTAGATCATTTAAAACGGCCAGGAAGAGATTCAGTCTGTGTGACCCTGAAGGTTGCCAGTTCAATTCCCAATGAGCTGAGCCTCAGGGCCTCAGCAAGGGTATTTAACCCAGCGTGAACTGGTATAAAGGGCTAAACTTAGTTGATGTGTAAACGCAAATATCCACTGCATTAACATGAAAAGACACATACACCGTAGTCAGATGTAGAGCAAGGCCCGTTTAATACATCCTGTAACACAACGGGGAAATGGATGAAACTCTGCTCTTGTTAAAAACAAGTAAAAAGGTTGTCTGTGACAGCAGCTTAGTTGTGTTATATGACCCCTGGTGGCCACAGTTATCATGACAGGAGGAAAAGAGAAAGTCACGTGACTTAGTATAAACAGGGACAAACTCCACATCAGGGGGAGGCCGGGGGGGAATTGATGGGTCGACAAAACAAAGGACTTTTACACAGGAGACAAGCTGCTCATGTCCCATGTCATAGTACGTTGATGCACCTGTCCATGACTGTTTTACAACCTTAAAGGGGCAATATGTATTTTAGATGAGCACATCCAAAAACTAAGGAAGATTCATTCATAGACTAAATGAAATAAGCGTTTCGACATGTCAACATCTATGCACTTTGTTGCAGATGTCTACCATCTCACAATACCACTTTATACCTCAAGAGGTGATAGTGAGCATCGGCTCAGTCCTCAGCCCAAAGCGAGAGGGTGAAGTACAAACTGCTATAAACCTGTGTCGCAGTCATAGTGTCTCAGCAATATCCCTCCACTCTTTGCTCAAGCTCAGCCATGCTGCTCCAGCTCCTCGTCGTCTTATGGCTCATCCTCTCCTCCTGCTAACACCAAATCTTCCTCGTGTCCCTGACTGAGCAGACTGGCTGTGAATACATTCAATCAGTCTAAAATTAAATGGAGAAAACAGCGACTTTAGTTTCATAATCAGAGAATCAAGGTGTGTGGAAAGACATAATTCTCGAAATCAAGCTAGTTTGGCGACATGTCAAAACTGACCCATGCTGAGGTTTGATTTATCCAGGCGAACATTAGCTCAAGTGTGAGGGTTGAAGTCTGGTTGATGAGGGGCCAATGAGTAAAGTAGATAAAGTAAAATGAAATGACGCTGACACTGTCATCAGCCGTGGACTGTGTTTGGAGGTTTAACGTTTTCAGGTCTGCATAACAAACTGTAGGTATATGGAACTATGTTGCATTGCAAAAGTTAACATATCTTAGCTTATAAATCTCCCGCAACCACATCTATCTGTGATGTACCAATATACTAAAAAGCAACAGTGCAGCATAGCTGTGTGTGGTAATAACGACTGGCAGCACTGACTTGATTATTTGCCCTGGTGCGGTTCTGTTTTCAGAGTGAAATGTAGTACCAGTTTTATCCACACAGTAATGAGTAATTCATGTTTTCCAACACACCTCCGACTGTCTGCTTAACATGTTTGTAAATGGACTGCTACACATAATGATTATTTTCTGGGAGTGTAGGTTCAAATATCCCCCTTCTTATGTTGCTGTAATGACCTAGTTTCCTGTGAAAGATGCAACATAATAAAGATTAAACATTAATTTTCCCAACTAGTGAGACCCGCAGACTCATGTATGACACATACACACTGCTCAAGGCCCCCAGCAAAAAAAAAAACATGCACAGATGTTTTTTAGTGTCTGATCGGATCAAGCCCAGAGCAAAAAAACACACACACACACACACGCACACGCACACACGCACACACACACACACACACACGCACACGCACACGCACACGCACACAAACACAAACAAACAAGCACACATGTGGAGCAGGAATGCTTAGCAGCTTTATTAATGTTTAATGAATACAGAAGGTGTTCTTTCACTCCGTATGTGTGTGTGTGTGGGTGTGTCTCGCACTGAGCTCGATCAGATTTAGCTAAGTTGAAACAGAGGGGCGCACTGAGGCGTGACAGTGTTTGTGTGGGTTCTGTGTTTGGTGGAGGATTTGGGGGAAATCCCGTTGCTGTGCTCTTAATAAGAGCAACAGCACCTTTCTGTCGAACAAAAGCCGTCTCCAGAGCCAAAGATAATGGATTCAGCTTTTCACATCAAGCTTCAAGGTCTGAAAGGTAATGCTACTGGCAGTGGACAGCCCCCCCCCCCCCCTCCCATAAAACATATCCACATATAAACTGTCACAAAATGGATGAAAAATTCTGCTCTACCGGATGAATTAGTTATTTCTCTGTCTAGTTATGTATCTTAGCCAGTGTAATTCTGCCCTGACACTAACCGGAGTGACAGTGGTGCTCACTTGAGCTGCTAACACCAGAAGACAACCAAAGAAGCATGTTTGATAACAAATGGGACATCCCGCCTGTGGACAGGAGCATCGGAGGGCAATTAAACCGAGGCATGCTGACTCTCTCACACCAGGAGAGCGATGAGGCTCCATAATTACTGTGTTGACGCGCCGATCCTGAAAACCCATCGCTCGTTACAGGTGTAAAGAAACGCTTTGCTTCCAAGAAGATAACCCCTCTGTTTTGATTCCTAGCAGCCCGCTAATGATTCATCTTGACTGCTTTTACATCGTTTCATCACGTTCCCCTGAGATTTTCAGAATTTGGGTGAGAACTGGGGTTGTCGGTCTTCATATGTGCAACCCCATGTCACCCTACTTTGCACAAGAGGAAGGGAAAACTGATTTATTTTATTTTATTATAAGGCCATTCCTCATTGCTTGAAAAATACTCAGATATAATTCTTAGAAGACCAATAAATACTATACCTGATCTCAGTCTTTTCTGCTGTGCACTGTGCAGTTCAGTAGGACAATTTCATTATTATTGTATTTCTGTAAAATTGTAGTATAGCAGCTATAAAGAACATGAAATCTGAGATTAGCTGAACCAAAAAAATGAATTTAAAATAGCATATGTAGACTTTTGAAAAAAAGGCCCTTTGATTTTGCATTTAATTTCAGCCTTCATTTTTCTTTCAAATGGTCAGTGAAACAAAACGATATGGAATTCTCTTTCTAAGAAAAGAAAAGCACACCTGGACTGCAACAAATGTACACACACACACACACACACACACAAGCAAACACACACACAGATTTGATCCTACAATGGCCTAGTTTAAACCCTTATACACATACCCAAATACAAATTCAAAGGCTTACTGTCTCTCCCTCTTTTCATGCACACATACTTAATATTCTTGTTGCCCTCTCGCTAACTTTCTTGCCTTCTGCCTTTCACTCTCTCCCTCTGTCTCTCTATCTGTCTCTGTCCTTTATGCACACACACACGCTCTCTCTCTCAAACACACACACACACACACACACACACACACACACATAAAGGTCCTCCCTGTCTTTCAGCTTAAGCAGAGATTGTCATGGAGTCATGCAAAGTTTCAACTAAAGAATGTCAACCAAGCACGTCAGATTAACACAAGGCTGGCTCCACTAGATAGAGCATGCGCACACACACACACACACACACACACACACACACACACACACACACACACACACACACACACACACACACACACACACACACACACACACACACACACACACACACACACACTTTGATTTGCTAAGACCCTGACTGACTGACACATCAGACATGTATGGATGACAGAGAGAAAGACAGAGTGAGAACAAAAGGGAGAGAGCGAGAAATGAAATACATAGCAGCTGGGAGAGTTCACAAAGAAAAGCAGTAATTTCAGAGAAACAGAAACATAACTGGGACCACAATTACACCATTCACCACAATTACACCACTCAAATAACACACCTGAGATAATTCGACTCAGACAGAGAGCCACCTTTGGTTATACAGGAACGTACGTGTGAACGGCAGTGAGTCATGAGTGACTATTGAGTGGTTGTTAGCAGAAGTTATACCCTTTAAAAGAGAGAATGTATGCGTATATAAAAGTTTTCAGCTAAATACCTATAAAAAGGATTCCTTTCCCATTGCCAGAAGACAAGTTTGCCCTTCTGTTTTATTAATCTTTTCTCCCGGTGTGTCATGTTCAACGTCACGAAACACTGGAAAACTGGGCTCGTAAATGGCAGAGAGAAGCACGAAGGCCAGAGACTATGTTGCAGCAGTTACTTTTTTAGATCTCTTTCTTCAGGCTCTTCAAAGTCATCACAGAGTTTCAATGGAATTTGGGACTGACGTGAAAAGGTCTCAGAAGTCACCGACACATATGACAAGCCTGCATTGCCTCCATGATAGATACTGTTAGTGATAGTGGGGCGCTGACTCGACGACCTGGAAAAGATGGAGGCGTTGAATACCTGCGACTACTCTAGAGTTATTTGACTCGGGAATGAATGCACATTATTCCCTTTCACACTGAAGGCAAAAGTCACATGTCAAGGGTTTTTGGAATGGTTTAAAGAAAAAATCTTTGAATGCTGCAGAATTTAGTAAAGTTCTACTGCTCTTTTTCTCCTCGGTTTCTGAGCTTCGGCTGATGTCAAGATACAACCTCACAGCTCTGCAGTGTTTTAGCACAAAAAGGGACCTTGTCATTTTCTCTCATGCCGTTAAATAATTTAACGGTGCAAAGATCAGGGTTGGAAGTCGGGGTCTATACAGAACAGACACTGATTGCAGTGCTTAGTAAAAGCTACTTGCTGGAGGCAAGTGTCTAAGTAAGTGTTGCTATTGGCAGGAAAGTATTTCAGACTTCAACCTCACACTTTGCAACAAGCCAGGTGGACCCTGTAAGCAAAATACAATTTAAACTAGTTTACACTAGAGGCAGTTAACTGCATCTTTTTTTGTGAACAAGAAATTCAAATATCATGTCTCAGTAGTACTATGGAAACAGTCACCCTTCCTTTTATCAATGACACCCGATGTTCCCATGTTGTTCATTGTATCCGGAAAAGATCTAGATGAGATTTAATACACTGTCACATACATTAGTCACTATATACGTCACAAATCTGACCACTCCAGTCCAGTGGGTGGTGCTAATACACCTGATTAACAATTACAGTTAATCTGGCTAAAAGAGTCTTTACACGAAAACAAACAAATAGCAAACATGACCTATAGCCCAGTCTTTCACTGTCTTTACCATAGACTGTGTAAGCCTCTACATCATCACCTGGTGGCTGGCTGCAGTATAGGTCATAAATCCCACCTCCCCCATGTTAGTGGATGGAACATGGGTCAAATAAAAAGGCCAAAACGCCATAGATACTTTTTCTCAAAGATGGTTTCTGTCATTTCAGGTAGTTTTTGTATCACACTGATGTTTGTTCAAAAGTCACTTTCCAGTAAGTTTAGCTTTCATTAGTTATTAGATGCTAAAAAAAAGGATGAAAAGATTTGATCAACAGCTGAGACGGGACCTCACTACCACGGCTCCATACCCGATCACTACCGCGCAGATGGCGGCATTTGTATCCAGGATATGTCAGCTTCATTTCTGGATAGTGGGAGGAAGTGGAGACGGGTCAACCATCTTTATATAACGTCGACGGTCTTCACTGTCAAAACACTGAACTTTTTGCGCAGGCCAGCAGATGGTTGTTTTTATTAAAAATGGAGTGTGTATAAATACGCACTGCAGTGATCAACGAATGGAAAATATCACAAAAAAGACATTTAGCATGAAGTGTTATGTAAATGGTCTGTATTTATAAAGAGCTTTTCCAGTCCTGGTGACCAGTCAAAGCGCTTTGTATGTAGCATGCAGCTTAATTCACATATATTATACACAGTACTTGACCCCCCGGCCTCCAGGGTCTTTCTCTACCTGAATATTAAAATGCTGACAGCAATGTTGCCATTAATATTAACACTCTGCATGCATATGTAATAACATTCCTCTGAAGGTCTGTTGTCACTCCATGATCAGTGACAATATTTTCACTCAGCAGGTAGCTGCTGTATTGTGAAGCAAAGGTTTCAACGCTGAGTTTCATTAGTATAATCAGTGGGATGATGGTCACGATTAGCTGCCAGCTAAACTCCTTACTTTTGTCTCTTTCTTCCACCAGCCTCACTCTCCACCTGCGCTGCTTTTCACAGAGTCACGCAGTTAAATAATTGAGGTGGCGGGTGCGCTGAGTCTTGGCTAAAATAGAGCCGACGTTTGCAGCGGAGCACTTGATAGGCGACCTCTTCAACCTTCCAAATGCAAGTCTGAATAAATCCTCTACACTGCTCTGCCATGCTTGACTCTGCCACAGAGTCATTAATATGGCTACATGCCTTTAATGGCAGAGCAGGTTGTGAGATTTTCTCCGGAGGTGTGTGGGAAAACAACGACATGTCGAGTTTGCTTCTTTTCCCTTCAAGGCACTTGTCACCTTGGAGCTTAAGTTTCTTGCAGCCTAATTTTCGCTGTCTAATTGTCATAGTTGGCCATAGTTGTTTCTCTGTGTGTGTGTGTGTGTGTGTGTGTCCCAACCAGTCTTTCTCACACTGAACAGAAACACAGCTGAAGTGAAGCACTTTTACAATCAAGTGTACAGACAAGAGCCAACAATGGCAGTGGAGTGGAAAGTAGCATAGTGGCAGAGTTCTACTACCGGTTCTGTCTGGACATTTAACCACTCGACACACACACACACACTCACATGTCCATTCTTCACAGATATTGTTAGGTACAACTGTGCACATGCATATGTAGCTGAGGAGAAGAAGAAAGTGTACAAGCTCACGCTTTACAGTCTTAATAGGATCTATGCAGTCTGAGCATGCGTAGACTTTAATCACATTAACTTTAATTACATTAGCTGAAATCACAAATGACTGTGCGTCAGCGGACGTTCAGGATGTCGGTCATGACGAGTCACCTCGCTCTGACAGTGAGTCATGAAACATGGCGACAGAAGAAGAGTGCAGCTCAGTGTTTGCACACTCCTGTGTTGCAGGGCTTCATTCTGGCAGTTAAAGGCCTAGAAATTTCACAGCCTAAGATCTCAGCAAACATTATTTTCCAGCCCCGATTTGACCTCTCATAGCTGTCACACAGAGGGGTCTGAAGCATTTCAAGCCTCTGGTGTTGGAATTTCTTTTACTTCTTAAAGTTTAAACCCGGCTGTAAAGAAATAATAGCTTAAGCTTTGCTTACTGACTAAAATTGTATTTTTGGGCTGAGTGGCTCTGGTGGCAGAACTCCTTCAGATAGACATCTCTGGTTTGCTGACTGGCTGGAATTGGATTTGTTGCATGAGCAGGCAGAAAACAACCAAGCGACTGCTGGCAATCTGTTGGTTTGGTTACCACGTACACAAGTACACACACGCGCCCGCACACAAACACACATGCACGCACACAAACACACACATGTATGATTCACTAACGCTCTCCCACTGGTTACGTTGTAGAGTTGTGCACTGTGTTGACAGCTTTCACTGTGAGAAGTAAAATCAGTCAAGGATTCTTCTGCTTCTGTTTGTGTGCCTTTGTATTTGTGCCGCTGTGTGTGTTTGTGTGAGTTGTGTTTATGAGTCTGTTGTGGTCAGTGATTTTGTTGCACTCCAGTTGTGGAGAGAATTCGACTGCTGATGTGCATTGCAGCCCAGGGCAAGACAAGTGCACGTTTGTGTGTGTGTGTGTGTGTGTGTGTGTGTGTGTGTGTGTGTGTGTGTGTGTGTGTGTGTGTGTGTGTGTGTGTGTGAGTCATTGGTGGTGAGAGAAAGCGACATTTGGGTTGGCAGGAAGTGACCTGTATCTCGGACGGGAAGAAACACAACTGGTGACCACACACACACACACACACACACACACACACACACACACACTACATTGTGCTCTTGTCTGACAACTTGTTTCATGGTGAGCCCATGCTTGAATGAACCACAGCAGAATGTCTGAGGGAAAAAATGGTAAGAAGAGACTAAGAGACAGAAAAAAACCCATGTATATATTTACACAGACTGCCTTTGAACTGACTGTAAACATGTCAATGAAAAAATTATAAAATATTTATTATTATTGCTTATTGACTGTCTTACGTCACAATAAATATGTGCACTGAATATTTTCCTGTTGCATCTCTTACATTTTTTCATTAATTTCTTGATTTTTAAAAAATTGTTATCTGAACATACTGTATATGTAAAAGTATGTGCATGTAAATGTTTTATACATATTCCCACGAATAAACAATTCAACAAGATTGTAATTAGAAAGTTTGTAGAAACATAAATAAACACTAAATAAAAGCGTACATTAGAAAAAGGGAAAAATAATTAAAACAGTGCATTAGTTTATGTACACTGTTTTCTCATGCATGAGAGTTGGAATGTATGTTGTCACGCGTGTGGGAATTATCACTGTACTTCGACACTAAAGTGTTCATCAAACAAGGCACAAGAAAGACTCACAATCCATAGCCCATCATATTTTGTGATTTGTGTGACCACCAGCTAATTCACATGTTGCTCACACAGACTGGGAGCCCATCATCAAAAAGAGTCCGTGTGCAGTCTGAGCCTCTGCAGACTGAATTCAAATTTTAAGATGCAGGCATTGGGTCCTAAGTTCGGACTGCATGAATGTGTGCGTGTACTTGTGGGTGAATAAAACAATATGAAGGACAAAAATAACAATAAAGAATGACGGTATTTTTAAAAGTTATTTGATATGATAGTATAACTCATCAAAACGTTTTACATTAATGCTGGTGTAGGTTTTCAAAACCGTGTTCGAGCCTTCCACCACGTCTGCTCAGTCGACTTGGTTTGAACAGCAGCAGCAGCTTCAGTGCACACGATGTGTTCAGGTTCAGTATCGAGTGAAGGTCTCCCGTGTTTTTAGTTTGCTCAGAGCCAGACACTCAATCACTGAGGTTATGCACACGCAACAGAAAGAAAACAGACTTAAAGCGTCACAGTGTTTATGCACAAGTGAAAAATGAACAAGCCTTTTTCTCATGTTGTTTAAAACAATCTGGTTCTGTCAGAGATGCGAGATAGGCGACTGCAAAACGCAGTTCAAACGCCTCCTGTGTCGACACAATGTTAATGTGAACAAGAACAAATTGGTCAGAAGAAATCCTCCACTTCCACGAGCCATCTGTCACCTTCAGGTGCTTTTGATGAATCCTCGATTGATGCTGTCTGTCCCGACTTCTGGACTGTCTGCTTTATCAAACAGCTTCATAACGCTAACAGCCAGCAACAGAGCGAGAGATACCAGGCAGAACGAGCAATACTTATGCATGTGCTGCCTTATGCCAGTGTGTGTGTGTGTGTGTGTGTGTGTGTGTGTGTGTGTGTGTGTGTGTGTGTGTGTGTGTGTGTGTGTGTGTGTGTGTGTTTTGATCAATGAACAGGGCGTCCATGCAGCCAGACTTGTTAATGTGTCTGACTGGGAATGACCCTTAAGGCGAGAGGAAGGACAGTTGCAGGAAGGACAGCGAGAGAGACAAGAAAGAAAGAAAGAAAGACAGAAGAGAGAGAGAGAAGCACATAGATGGAGAGAGAGGAAAAGAGAGGAGAGAGGGAGAATAAGAGTAAGAGGTTTTTTTTTCCTTCAGGGAGGCTTCAACCTTCCAGAAGAGCTTTCCTAAGACCGGCTCAGGAGGTAGAGGGGATCGTCCACTAACCAGAGGGTCAATGGTTCGATCCCTGCCTCCCTTCAAATTTCCCATGATGACTCTGCCGACTGTGTGCTACAAAAAGCGCAGTGTTTAGAAGCACTGAATATGAATGTGTGTGTGCATGAGTGAATATGACTTGTACTGTGAAGCACTTTGTGTAAGATTATCTTCATTTACCATTTAAACCTGACATGATGTTTTCCAGGTTTTAAGCTCCCGTTTTCATGTTGTCTAACTCATAATTCACAGATAATTACAACTGGTGATCGTACACCAACACCTTGATCAGCATGTGACTGGACCAATGTCTTGAATCAAGCAGTTGCTTTCTTCACAACAAATGGATCACAGAGAGGTCTGGAACTATTTGAGGCCTGATCCATTTGACTGAGCAGACTCTTGACAGGACGCTATAAGAGATCCTTTTCATTTATTCAGAGCGTCACGCCCTCTGCGCCTTGTGAGTGTGTTCGGGCCCAAAAAGTAGATGCACCAAAGAGTTCAGATTTCATCGCAGTGAATTATATTAAAGGTAATCAGATAAACTTTCTGGCAGGAGAGCTGCCACTCAGTGGAAAAAGGACAGGTTTTCACAGCGTACACAGCAGTGGGAGGGCGCGTCACCTTCAAATATGTGAACATTTAACACTTTTAATGTTGTTTTTTATGAGATATGCAAACCGGCTGTTGATTCAGTGCCTAAGTTAAAACCTAAATTATATCTGAGCTAAGCAGGAAATTTCACAAAGGATGTTAAAGAGCAGAGTGTTTTTGCGTGACCCGTCTTGCAGAGTGAAAACATTCAGACGAATATTTTGGGACGACAGCGACCAATTTTCAAAAAAGGTTAAATGATGATAATGGTCATGGCCTTGTAACTACATGCACAGAGAGTTGGTGCCAGAGATGCTAACACTACTTATATAGATTGTTGAGCCAAAACTCCAGAACTCGCTCTGCGTCCAACTCTGTCTGCAGCTGACTGTGTTTGCCAAATCCATCCGATGCTATTCCCCGGCTCTGATTGGTAAATGACAGGACATAGTGAGAGCTGGATGTGATTCCGGGCCGGGCGTCCAAAGAGGATTGTTCAAATGTAACAAGGGGATGATGACAGGGGAAGCCTTGTTTTGCTATTTTCTTAATCTTTCGATTTACCAGGAAAAACGTTTTTTGACACAAAAGGATTTTACACTTTTAAATGTAATGTGTCATCATGACAGTAATGTCTGTGTGTTTGTTTTGGGCATTGTTTGAGTCTAATTGATAATGATATTGGAGAATTAACAGGATGAGACAGACGGATGCACTAAATGTCCACAGCCAGATTCATAACAGTGGTGCTGCAGTTCATTATCAGTGTCTTAACTTCTTAAAGGTTAGATTTATCCTCTACCTGCGAAATCTATTAAAAAGTGGTGTATTCTTAGAATTTAATGGTCTTGAATCAGTTCATGGAAACATGTTTTCAGTTGTTTTGTCCTTATAGTTTTATTTTTTTTATTCAAGAGCGTACTCTTTCAGCTTGAGGGCGGGACTTATTGGCATCACATCCAGATTTTGTAATGCTCTCATTCAAAACCCTGCGCTCACACTCGAATATGCCCTGCTTGTGTTTAAATTTCCTGCACTCCAGCTTAAGCTCTTAACCTCGCCAACTCCTAGACCAATAGAACGCCAGGTGTAGCGTTAGCAATTGAACATGTGATAGGTTTACCGGGTTAATGCAGTCTGGCCCTGCAAGGCTTACACCAGCTTCCCCTCCTTTCATGGGGCCGGAGTCCTGCCGATCCCTTTTCAACAGCGAGCGGAACAATCAAGGTTCTGAAGTCTTTACATTATGGGAACATTGTTGCTATTAAAACAAGAACAGAGCGCACAGCAAAAGTAACCAATTACTTTTGTCATCACTACACCTAGCATTTAATTGGTTGGGGCACGAGGAGAAGAGCCGATGCAGGAAATCTAAGCACAAGCAGGGTATATTTGAAGGAGTGTGCAGGGTTTTGAGCGAGAGCATTACAAAAGCTAAATGTGAAATCCTGTTCTCAAACTGAAAGACCACCCCCTTGGAAATGAGGGGATTAAAACCCCATACCTAACCACCTAGTACACTGTAAAGTAGCAGTAAATGTGCATTGTCCTAAACTGAACTCAGTGATGCGGTGACAATGACATGGAAAAATAAGTTTAGATATGGCACATCCTAAATTCATCAAGAAACTCCACCAACAGAGCAACTGTCAGAAAAACAAAATGTCAGGCTGTCATAATGAGCCATAACAGGAATGCCAGGTTTTCAAATTGCACTGACAGGGTTTAGGCAACTTCTCAAAATCCATCCGTCCTTAATATCAGTCAGCCCAGCAGCATTGACAGTAAAATAGCAGAGGTTGGATATTGAAAGTGCAACGTCCCAGCGATGCAGAAAATGTTTTCCAAAATCAAGCGATGGTGAGGATGTTGACAACGGGAACACTGAGACGGTAAAGGTTTGACAGCTGAGCTGAAGTAACCTTCCACACTAGGACTACCTGAGCAGACAGGGTTAGGGCAACATCTTGACACAAAAATGATTCCATATTTTTTAACTCTGCTAATTTTAAATATAGATGACGTCTCTTCCAAACTGCATAAGAGTTCGATTTTTTTTGCTGGAGCATGGCCGTAACAGCTGCTTGAAGTTTTATACTTTTCCCCTAAAACGTATTTTATTTCTGAGGCTGCAATCATTTCATCTTGCATACTGTATCTTTTATTTCTGTCTGTGGAGAAAATGTTACATGTTTCCTTCCTAAACAGCATCTACAGAGGAGAGGAGAGGAGAGGAGAGGAGAGGAGAGGAGGAGAGGAGAGGAGAGGAGAGGAGAGGAGAGGAGAGGAGAGGAGACATTTGAGCCTTAACCATCCCTTTATTGGTCTAATTTCTCATTTTCAATATTGCTGTCGCTCTCTTAAGCCTCACTGCTCAGGACATCCCCAACCCCCCCGAAAAGAAACAAAAAGTCTGACATCATTACATAATATGTGAACTCTATCGTAAAAAGGTGCAGCCACCGGACACTTAAATATGAGCTCAACCTCTACAGATCATTCATCCTGTTTTTCCGAGTGAGCCATATGCTCATTTTATCTTGACCAATCCAGAAGGTAAACAGAGAAATATTAATATGCTTTTCTGCAGAGTATCTTGGACCCAAATAAACAGTTTGTCCTCTAAGACTAAACCAGCAAGACTATCTCAGCTAAAAAGAATGTTCACGTCTCCTCAGTTTGAAAATAGACTAAATGACTCTACTCTACGGTCCGTATGTGCCACCTGTCTGTTTGTAGCCACGCACCCCCCTCCACTGGAGAGAGGAGAGGTAACCTTAAGCTTGTGCAACAGATCAACACAGTAGAAACCGATATGAAATCTGTGCAGTGTGTATAACAGACCTGTGTGTGTTGTGGACCTGACTGGCAGTTGAGCTTAAACATGATAAATATTTGCCGTCGGCTTTGCTCTTTTAATTTGGGTGTTTTGGCCCTGAACACTCAAACTGTCGACATGTAACAATGGTGATGATGTAAGACTGTAAATATTCTGTGATGAGTGAATCTACAAAATACTCCTGTGAAGCTGGTTTCACAGAGAAGGAGATGTGTCACATTGTGGAAAGCTACCTACTCACCAACTTTCACTACCTTTCCTCCTACCTTTGTACTGTACCGTTCAGTTCATGAGCTGAGTCATGATTTGGTAAAGTAAACAGCCCATGGACTGATAGCATGAATACAGACTGGTAATAAAGAAGGGCAGTTATCTTCCCCCCCTGTGAAAATAAAGATGGAGGAGAGAGAACGAGAAGGAGCGAGTGGGATGGTAAAAAAAAAAGTGATAGAGCTGTACAAGGTTGACAAGGTGTTTCAGAGAGATATGAGGAAAGTAAAATAAAGAGGTAAGAGGCTGCAGGCAGGCAGACGTGGGTTGTCTTTGCTTTATATCCTTCTCACTCACATTATCTCAATCATACACAATCATGTAATTATTATTAATCAGATTTTGAGAGTAATTAAGCCATTTTCATGGCTGTATAAAGTAAAACCTCCTACTATTCAGATTACATGTGAGCTCTGTTCATTGAGCTGCAGAGGCAACACATGAACAATTTGATCGTGATTATGACTCGTCTTCGAGGTGTAATTACAGAGCCGAACATCCTGATGTGCAATATCTGCTTGTTTTCATTTGTATTTGTAGTTTTTTTTCCCACTGGTAACATAAGAGCTCAAAGGGCACAGGGATGCCTTCCAGCTGGAGCAGTGCAGGTCAGCTCACATGAAACAACAAAGGGATATTGTAAAAGAAAAACCAAAACAGAAGAAATGCTCACAAGCTATGTCGTGAAGAAACGCACATGATGTTAAAGAGTGCTGATGACAGCCTTGATTAAAAAATTACATGCACAATCCACTGTGATTGTACGGTGATTAAGAGAAAAGTGAAACAGCCTAAATGCCATTCAGTGATTATGTGGCGCAATTATGCTCTTTGGAGTAAACATAATCAATCTGCCGCCAGGTGAAACATGCATCCCTCCAGAATGTCAAGTTTCCCTGCACCAAGAGGACAAACATCCTGAAAGTTGAATGAGAGTGTTGTTTTGGTGAAATACTTAAGGTTCCAGAGGGGGTTATATGTTTGAATGCCTGGAAATGAGTCTCGACTGATGGAGGAGCATGAAATCCTTCTGCTTATGTATGAATACAAAAAAAACATCAGAATTATGTGTAAAAAGGTTCTAATGAGGCAGCAACTAGAATCACACTGCGTGGAGCGTGGACCTCCACCAAGGCCCAACGGTCCACTCACAAAACCCCATATAAAACTACAAGATCCAGAGATCTGCGAACAGGAGTGGACCACTAAAGCCGTCATTCCACGTGGTATGTGGGCCGGATGTGGGATGTTTGGGATGTGGACCAAACCTGGGCTATTTTGCTATGTAGAACATTTAACTTTTTTTTTCTTAGCCCATGTCCCATCCTTCCACAAAGTTTGATGGAGATTGGTAACAATATACAAAGTACTTTTCCATGCATTGCAGTCAAACTACTCCGTCAAGTACGATCATGACGTGCTTGTGTAGTTTGTGTACTCCATGCGTTATCATGTATCACATGCTGGTCTTAGTTCATGGTCGCAGCCTTTCTGGTACGTTCACAATGATTCACAGCACATCTCATCGCCTTGTGTCAACGTGGCCCCCGTCTGACTCTTCTTTTCCAATTCTGAGTTTCTACTCTTTTTCTGTTGTTTCTATATCGCTCCTGTTCGTCGTTGTGAAAAATAACAACAACTTGTGGCAGTTAGTTAAGGTGAGACAACATGATGCTTTGTGTCTGCAGCTCGTCTGTAGTGTATACGTCTCGGTGTGCATGACAGTGCGGCCACCCCAGGGAGAGGTATAGGTCTCTAAGTGTGCTTGTGTGTGCGTGTTCTATTTTTAGGCGCCTCTCAAACAGAATGCATCTTGGGAAAAGGTACGAGTTCAGCCAAGTGAAGAGGATTCTTCAGTTCTCTCTCTTTAGTCCCTTTAAGATCATCTCCCGTTTCACTTCTTATTTTCCTGTTTCATTCATCACCTGATCTCCTCTACCACTTTGTTCTTTAACATCTGAATGTCTCACTACTTTCAGCTACTTACAAAACAAATATTTGTAATTTATCATTTATAATTAAAACTTTGTAGTAATTACCACTAAACGACTAATCAAAGAAAAACAGTTATTTAAAGTAGACATTATAACTAAATCCAAGTATAGGTGTCTATTTTTAACTTCTGGAGCAGACATTGGGATTAATGTGAAAATTACTTGAAAACCCTCCTAGCATTTATTCTCTCTTTGGTATTCTGTGGACGCTCTCCATCTTTCACTGCAACCCCTCCTCTCCTCTGTTCTTTCTCTCTCCTCCAGAGAAGTGCTTGGTATTCTAGGGATTGTCTGCTCTTCTTTCCTCTCCAGTCTCCTCTCCTCCCTCTCTCCTCACTCCTCTTTTCTTCTCTTCACACTCTCATCACTTATCTTCTCTTGCTTCCTGATGAACCTTCATTGTTTCCCCGCCACTTCTCCCCTCTTCTTCGTTCTTCTGTCTTCTTCCTACATCCTGTCTAGGCCCCGTTCAATCCTCTCTAAGCATTGATCTCTAGTTGCTATTGCAACAGTTCAGGCAGCACACGCAAAGAATAAGTAAAAACATATAGTACATACAATATTATGCATCTACTGCACCTCATTTTCTGCTCCATCTGTTCTTGGTGCCATAAAATTGAAGCACAGACCCACATATAAATGAGCACAACACACACGGAGTCAGTCAGGGGGATTCACTGACACAACCAGAGTAAATGTTAAGTGAATTGTTAACAGCAGTTACTAGTACAGCACCGTTTCCTTTTGTTTGAGTTGTTGCATTTGGGAGAGGTACCAAACTGTCCTCTGAATGATCTTAGCAAATCAAAATTTTCTTCAGAGTTACATTGAAACGCATGATTAGAAATGGGACCATGTGCCAGAGCTTCAAGAGGCAAACGGACAAAAAGGAAAACACACACAAGGTCTCACTGAAAAAGCTGCAATTACTGGTGAAACTTTTAAAGTCTTACATCCATGATTGTTTTGTTATTATCAACAACGCGCTGTGTTTCCGAGGGTTTTGTTCACATAGAAAGTGCCAACAGTGTCTGTGGGAGGGTTTCTGTCTGTGAACCAGCTCGCACTCTGATTGAACTTACAACTCATCGCAAACTCTTATTTTGAAACAATTTCAACCGACACCGATGTGTCGTTGCATCAGCTGATGTCTCATGGCATCTTTGCACCGCTGTTTGCAGTTGTGCCGCCTTCAAACTTTACTTCACATTCAGACTGAATATGGAGAAAATGCATTTGTTTTAATGGCAGTGCAGATGTCGAACCTGCAGATCATCACTGACCTGACTGCGACGTTCACCGGTAACAGTCTGCAATGAAGAAATAGTTATAATAAATTTATAATATCTGTAGAAACTGCACCCCCCCCCCCTGCTTATAATGACCTATTTTAAACCAAACCACGATCTTTACCTTAACCAAAGATAAATTTGTTCCCCAACCTCTCCAAACCACTGTCACACCGTAAAAGTATTTTTCATAGCGGCAGTAATTTAGGGAAATGGTCCAATGGGGCACATCAGAGGGTCATAAATGGTCACATATTACCATTTAGGTCTTGTATCTGCAGGAAATGTGGAAGATGAGGTGGAAACAGAAGTTGGTTACCATACTGGTTACTACTCTGAAGGTAAAATTGTATTCCTATTATATGGAAATGAAAGTATAAAATGCATATGAAATTACCCCATATCTACATGAATATAGATGCCATAATCACAAAAACCGAGTGTCAGAGTTGAAAGGAAAGCACAGAAAAGTTTGGACAGATGTCCAGTTCAGCTTCAGGTGAGAGCTGCATTTAATTTCAATAAAATATGCAGACTTTGAAATGCAGGATGCAGACACCTCTCTGAACTCCACTCAGGAGTTCATTCTGCATTCAGGACAACATGCCATTTGGACCTTCATTTTAGTTTCCACAGCTCTCAGTCTAGCTTTGTAATGTTTGCAACAATACAGTTATTACAGGCCGAAAATGATAGGCACAGTTTTATCAGTATCACCAGTGTTGTTCTTTCATCACCATTTTAGCATATGCTGCAAGTGAAGTAAAATCAAAGGGAACCTCACACAAATAAATGTCTTCTTTTCGTCTTCTAGTCTTTTAGTGATGCTAGCAGTGGAAACGTTATATCTGTGTTAAATCAACATCTCTAGACTGCTTTAGTTTCAGCAAGCGGTTTGAAATCGACGATTAAAATCCCATCAGTTAATCAGTGAGAACAAGTGAATTGTACCAGATGTAATAAAAGTCCCTATGGGCAGTCCTAATAACATGAGGTAACTGTGACCTTGACCTTTGACCTCCAAGCACCAGAATCTAATCGTTCATCTTTGAATCCAATAGAACCTTGATGAGATTAAGATGTCATGTTCAAGAAAAACATAAACATACTTGTGAGCCAGCGTGACCTTCACTTTTGACCTTTGGCAACAGAAATGTTTTCCAAGTTAATGTTTGCGTAAAATTGAAAGAATTCCCTCGAGGCGTTCTGGAGATATTGCATTCACAAGGGAAAAAAATGTGTTTTGTGAGGTCACAGGGAACTTGACTTTTGACCACCACATTCTATTCTGGTCATCCTAGAGTCTAAGTGAATGTTGGGTCCAGATATGATGAAATTCCCTTTGGGCATTCCTTATATATTGAGTTCAAAACAACGCAAGGTCGTATGACCTTGAAATTTTGACCTTTGACCACCAAAATGTAAACAGTTCCTCCTTGAGTTCAAGTGAATACTCAAACCAAATTTGAAGACATTCCCTCAAGGCATTCTTAAGATATCAAGTTCACGGGAGTACGCAAATAATTTAAACAGTTACTTCATTGGAAATGTAAGTGTTTTTATTTGATCTTAGTGTCAAGATTATCGTCTTTTGCGAGACCTACTGAGACTCTGAAAAACAACCCGAGAGAGCCCCCATGAAGATTGTTCCACAGATTTGATAAACTCTGCTTATCATCACAGAGAGAATCACGGAGGATAAAAAGGGCAAACACAGATATGAAAGGGCAACAGAAATCTGTTATCGCTGTCCCACATTTACAGTGTATATTATACATTCTTTTGTATATGATGGGACATATGAGATGAAAAACTCTTCACTTGTTGGATCACAAGTCACATTATCTGATAAACCCTGTATATTCATACATCTGTAAATGTTTTGAAAGTTTACAGGACAAAGCATTAAGCCTTTAAAGTCGGCAATGTGATAAACAAATGTACTATTTGCGATTGAAAAAGTTTAGTGAATCATAAAAACTCTCCTCCTTTGTGTGTCTCTCAGGTGATTTACATATTCTATTTATAGCTACAGCAAAAGATTTAACATAAAAGCTACAGTATGTGTCTGTGTGACTTAGGGAAAAAATCTGGTAGAATATCGAGCAGGATCTCTCTCTGATTGTATAATCTTTGCTGTGACATAATGAAATGGTTCCCTGATGGGTGAGTGCTGGAACCTGATCCAGGGACTGCACAATTTAGGTTTTCTCTTTCCCAACAGAGTTACAACTCCGTGCAAAGCGTTATACTGCATTGGATGATTATTGCAAAAAAGCATTTTCTAGCTTTTAAAAAACGGACAATGTGCCTCAGTTTGACTGAGCTTGCATATATATATATTATATAGAGAGTATTAGATACGGAATGATGGACAATTTTCAGAACATTTTTCAATACAAGGCAGCCGCTTCTTGATCATATTTGCTTTGTCTAACTTGGGTTCATGGGAAAAAGGTTTATTGCCGTGCCTCCTATCCTGAAAGCTTGTGTAAAGACGTGTTGTAAAGCAGCATTGATGAAGCAGTGGGATTTATTGTTTCAGTGCATCTAAATTTGCCCTGTTTTCTTTTATTTGTTTCTTGTAGTGTGTCAATAGATTTACCTAAAACAATGATCACCTAAATGTCTACAAAGTAAAGCACTGAATGAGACATAATCATGTGACATCTCCAAGTCAACAAAGAAAAGGAAACTACCTGAGAAAAAAAAAAGAGATGAAGTCTTTCTTGTCAAATCTAAATGGACAAACAATTGCAAGGAGGCAGCCATTACAGATGTAAAAATAATGTCCCTCATGCAGACCTATTCTCTAGAGATTGGACTAAGAACATCAATAGTTGGCTTCCTTCTGAGGGAACACACAAACGATATCAGACTTGCTCTGCGAAAAAGTCCTGTTGTGATAAGAACCCTCATTTTATTCCGCAGCATTAATGGTACAGTAAAATGAACTGGATAGATTAAGATAGCTTAATGCTACACATCCCATTAAGATACATGTGCATGTGAGTGTGTGTTGCATTCTCTGTGTATGTTACTGAGAAAACTGAGACCACGAAACAAGGTCTGAGCTGCGCAGTAGGTTCCTAAATCCCAGAATGTGCCTGGCTCCTCAGATAAGTCTGAGGTGCTGGTCTGAGGTTTCGGGCAGAGGGTGGTCATTATGAACATCCAACTGAACTCTGATCACTGCCCAATATCTTCATGTGCTTTAGAAGAGCTGTCCAAGAAAACAACACTGTGGATGTGCTGAACACCTCCCGGGTGAGAGTGATCCCACATCCCTCCTGTGCCTGTGCCGAGAGACCAGTTAGTCCAAACAAACTGAAAATAGCACATGAAGGGAGCTACGTTCAAAACCACTTAGATGTCATATTGACTTGACTGCATGGTGTGAAGTTGATTACCCGCTCACAACACTTACTACAAGTATGTGTCTGTGAGAGTCAGAGAGTGTGTGGCCTGGCTCTGACAGCATGCTTTGATGACGGTGGTATCACCCCAGGACACTCCTCTGTTACCAGACCATGGACACAGGGGAACACACACACACACACTAACACACACTCACAGCAGGAAAGTTGACATTGCTGCTTTGATCGATGTAGCTGACTACTGCTGGCGTCAGTAACAGCGGCGTTATATGACACACTCCCACAGTGAAGAGCTTCCTATGGCGTTCCAGTCAATATGGGTTAATGGTGTAACGGACTGCTTCTCCCTTTCCACTCACTCTCTGTTGCTCTTTCGCTCTCTTTATCTCTCAAGCGCATGCACACACACACACACACACACACACACACACACACACACACACACACACATACAAATATGTAGCAGCACCTGATGATCCAAGCTGACAAATCCTCCAGTCCTACTCCCTTCCTTTAATGATTTGCTGTGTTTGCTCTAAGAAGCTTCCCTGCTGAATCCATTGGCTTTGACTAAACCCACCAACCTATTATTCTCAATGGGACACACAGACACTGATAGGAACAGAGTGTAACAGGTCGATAGCGAGCCGAAATAGGCTATGTGCTGGTAAGAGAGAAATGTAGTAAATGTCACCCATAAACATAATCATTGAAATCCCTCTGAAACCCCCCCCCCCCCCCCCCCCATCTTTCATAAAGTAGGTAAAATGACATTTTCTATGTTTAATGTATCACTTCATGTCACAGTTATTCCTGCTTAAGATATGAAGGCGTATTACAGTTTGATTTTTACAAACCTAACCCGTAGACGCACTGAACACCGTCTATTTACGTAAATGTATGCATGTCTTAATTTACATGTGTGTGTGCAAGAGTGCTCTACTTTAAGGCGTCCTATTATACACATCAAAGCAATTTCCATCCACAAATTATATACACACCAAGCCCATTAAATTCAGTCATCTTAACCATTTCCATTTCAAACAGCTAATATTTGTCATGTATATAACACATTCCATCTGTATGTATGCAACCCATTTCCTCAACAAGCTAATCAAAAGGAAATCCAAATGAATTTATTTTCCTCTGGAATGGCTGAGACTTGTTTACCATCTGACTTTCACTCACAGAGATGGAGGCCGTGTTGCTGTTGCCAAATCTACAAGCTCAATAATTCTCCGACCTAATGAAAGCAGTTCTTATTGTGAATCTGTATTTGCTAAATATAGACCACGAGTATATTCCATACACCAGCAGCTACATTGTGTTCAGAAGAAACGTACAAGTAGTTTTTTGTGCCTAAAACCAAACAGAAACCATGACTGTTCCACTACCTTTGTTAGTGTTAAGCAGTTTTCACACATGAACTCTAGAGGATATCCGCAGATTTGGGTCTGGACTTTCTCCTGAGTTAACCTTTCACTCGTGAACAACACAGGATTCCGCCGCAGAGAACACGTGTTTTCGTTTACAGCACATTGACACCGGCATCAGCCCTCATCACCAAAAGCTCTCTTGATATCTTCGTCTGTGGCACCGCTTTTTCCTCCAAAGATATTTGTATTATTTTCTCTTTTTTTTAAGTTTTGCATCTGCCGCGTATTACACGTTATTTACACACCCATTCGATCGCGGGGAATCCTGCGGAGAATCTCCTGCTGTGTTCGCACATGGGCTCATTCTGACTTTCTGCAGATTTCTTACCAGGGGGCTGTAATATCTGAACCTTCTGGAGCTTTGTGTTGGTCATCTATATTTAGGAAGTTGGCCAATCTGGTCTCCAATGGAACCCATCAGGCTGGTCAACGGTCATTTAAACAAGGAAATTACTGCAGCCAGTATTTGAGTACAAAATACTGCACGTGGTGAGAGATGGATGTAAGAATGTTACGTGCAGTGTGAGGTGGAGCCTTTTATGGTTTTCTCACATTCATTTAAATACAAAGGAAAACATTACTTTTATGTTTCTTAAACATCCACCTGATCAAATGTGCTACTCTTGAATACAAGATGTGGTGAATGTGTAACGTACCCTGGTGACCACCTCTTTCTGTGGGGAGATGTTTAGTGTTGCAGCAGCACAAAGAAAAAATAAGTTATGAATAATGATTATGACTATTGTTTACTGTTCTATATTATAATTAGTAGAGCAATCCACATAGACCAGCAACAAGGGACCCCCTGCTGAGGCCATTGTTTTTTATAGTGTTGCCCTATTCTCCACAGGAAGTCTTTTCAAACACACATAACTCCTGCATTATATATGTGTATGTTTTGAGCATATTAATGGTATGTGTAATGATTGATAAAGACCCCTCCTGTTTATCTTTGCACTTCCTGGAGTCACTATAGGTAACCCTGGTGTTAGTCAGCCTGTTGGGGGCCGTCTTTTTTCCCTCCTCAGGACAACTGCTTCTGAGGACAATGAAGTTCAAAATCTAGATTGGAGGCTGTGTGGATCTAACTGGTAGACGCCGAGCAAGAGTCTCAGGGCCCGGTCACACTAATGTGAGGCGAATATTGCGGGTAAAAGTTCACGAAAGCTGAACTCCAGGCGAAGCCACGCTGCGATTTGCCTCACCACAGGAAGCAGATGTTTTATTCGCCTTCTGCCTTGCAAAGATTGGAAGTGAACAAGAGGCGGACTGATACATTTGCATACGTGTGACCATGGGCTCTTATGTGGTGACATTTGTGAAAGACGGCCAACCAACCACAAAACCGGCCGAACAATCATATAACAACATTTTTAGTGTTCATCTGTCCAAAACCTTTTATTTAAAAAAACTTGTATTCTGTCTGTGCTTGCAATGGCTTTTTGCAGCCCTCTTTACTTTAGTAAGGCAACATTCTGTAAAATAAAGGCACCACTATGAAAATTATCCTGTTAAGGGCATTGGAAAATCTCCAGATGAATAAATCTTTCTTATATGTAGCATCATGTCTAAGGCCCTAAAATCCCAGAGCAGGAGGCTGCAATCTTTTTGCATTTTGTCCAGTGGTTGGTGGCTACAGGGCTTCTGCCACAGTCTGAGCAAAGCTTTGCATCAAGTCAGCATGATTTAGAAGCTCCTAGAAGTGTCCCTAATGGATTCTACACCAGTCTGCACAGCGGAGACAGAGAGCGAGTCAGAGAGTGAGGGAGAGACGGTGGAAATGCCAACACCAAAGGGGATGAACTTCCTGCAATTTTACAGATACACACACATTCATACACAGGCACTCACATATTACATGTTGTAATGCAGTGGAAAAGTGAATGTATAGTAATCCATACATTGTGACATGGGGAGAATTGGCATAACAACAAGAAATGAGGAAAATCACAAAAACAGCTGTGACCTGGGACACGTGCTGGAACATGAAACACAAACACAGGCCTGTGTCTCTCTTGCTCTTCTCTTTCCTTGAGGATCTTCTGTGTTTATTATCCCTCTATGGCTTTTACAGAGTGACACCTATATGTAATCTCTGGCTTTTTTAAATACTTGTGTGTGTGTGTGAGAGAGAGAGAGAGAGAAGGAAACTCTGAGTTTATGCATGTGCTTGTGTTTAATGTGCGAAGTCCCTTTAAAGGGTTTCCAAGTCGTGTTTTTCACAGGAAAGGAAACTCTGCAGTGAGCCTAGGGACTGAAAAATGTACACTTGGCCTCTTTCTGTGTGAGTGTGCGTGCGTGCGTGCGTGTGTGTGTGTGTGTGTGTGTGTGTGTGTGTGTGTGTGTGTGTGTGTGTGTGTGTGTGTGTGTGTGTGTGTGTGTGTGTGTGTGTGTGTGTGTGTGTGTGTGTGTGTGTGTGTGTGTTCGGGGAGAGTGGATGTAAGAGGTTGAGACTTTGAAGATGATGTGATAGTGTTCCAACTTTTACCTTTTAAGGTGGTGGTAGTCAATAATCCTTTAACACACACGCACACGCATACGCACACACGCACATGCACGCACACACACACACACACACACACACAGACACACACACACACACACACACAGAGCTCTTCTGTTGGCATGCCTATTGGAGATAATTATCAACAGTGTATAATTAATAGACAGTTAATTAAAGCTGTTCGATTCTATCTTTAGTCAAGATGGTAAATGAGAATTGAAAAAAACATGTTTCTCCTTTAAATAATTAGTTTATGGTCATTTGTTTACCGGCCTTAGATTGCATTTACCCATTAAAAATGCATTTGTCAACAAAATAAGATGCATCAGGTTTTTTTTCATTCGGTACAAATTTGATATTCACCTTCAATTGGTATTCATATTGTATTATACATCCATACTCATTAACTATAATAGATTTGTTACCTAGCTTGAACTCTTCAACCCAATAAACATATACACTTTATTTTACAATGTAATTTTATAATGTCAGTAATAAGCACCGCAGCTGCACTGACACAAGTTTCCTCGCATGAAAATTCACACAGTAAATGTAATAAATGGTCACATGCAGTAAATGTTAAAGAAATGTCACCCCCTTCAAGTCATTCTGTTCAGGAGCTGTAAGCAGCAAGGAGACAAGTGCTCCTTTGTTACGGGACAGTTCAGTTACTTCAAGAAAGTAAAGACCCCTAAAGGAGAAGTGCTGGTAGTGTTTCCTGTTGCCAAGTGACAATTCCAAACCTTCACTAAAAATGTTTATATTTATAACATTTAGCATTTGGTATCATGAGTGCTAAACACTGGTTAAGCGTCCAGCGCCAGTAGGAACACACATCAACACATTCATATCTGAATAGAAGATATATAGGTGGACTCACAACCCAAGGCTTCATTCATTATTTTTTTCCAAAATATCAAAACCTATGGCGAGTGAGTCTAACTTTACACTCACTGACGGATTTTTGAACTTAGAGATAACAAATATAAATATGTTAAATTGTCTTATAACTTCTTTTTGCAGCTGGAACAGCAACAAGAAGGTGGTGAGGGAGATGTGAGAAATTGATTTGACAAAATGCTCCTGACAATTCCCAAATGCACCTAAAAACAAAATGTACTAAAAAACCTTTATTGTTAATAAAATATGAGTGAAACTATATACTCTTTTATTTCAGATGAACTTTTTATTAAATTTTGGAACTTATAAACAGTTTTTTAGCTGCATTGGAACAGAATTGCTTGTAACTGGTCCAAACATTATATGCACCGATCTATGTTTGGCTCAAGAAAATAGTATAAATCCTACATTCAATCGTTTACTATTTGTCGAAACCAAGCTGAAATTACCAATAATATTTTAAATGAGATTCCCCAAGACCTTCAGACACTTCAATCGATAATATTTGACCAAACATTTTCAATTTGATTATTGACATCCTAATTGGTGTGTGAGGAAGAAGCCTATAGTATAAAAGCAGAATCCTGCCACTGAGTGTAGGGAATAGCTGTAAAAAGATAATTGTCCTCTTATTTGGCTGAGGACTCTCAGAATGATTTGACTTTTTGTGTTTGAGGTAAAGACACAAAAAGAGGTAGAGCAATACATTGTCCTTGTGAAGAGAGACTTTTGTTCTGCACCTTGTCTATTGATGGATGAGATGTGAAGATTAAGTAATTATCTGGGAGAGCCATTCCAGTGACACTCCAAAAAGCAGCGGAGAGATAATGAGCAGCCTTGAACGAGTGCCATGCAGTTGGAATACTAGCTGTTTGTACAACTGCACAAGACCAAATTTCTACAAATGTCCCCATAGGTATTTCCAACCCATCCCAATGAATGCTCTTCGCAGGTCCAAGCTGACGGCGCTGCAGGGTGCAAGTCTGACTTAAATATGGAAAAAGCTTCCTGATACTGTTTGAGGTAAATCTCCAATTTACAAATCCAATTTGGACGTGATGAATTACTTTGACCATATATGGCTCCCATCTTCTATTTAGAACTTAATTTCTGTCATAATTGCCACATCTCAGAGAAGGTTTACCTTCTATAAGTTATAATGATACAGTTAGTGATTTTCTTTTCATCAAACAGAAAGAACCCAGGGTCTACAGCATAATGATTTGGAAGATGAACATCTGGAGACAGTTGATCTTGTACATCTTGTGGTATAGATGCATTGGATTTTAATTATCTTCCCTGCGAGAGCTACATGGATTTTTCTCTGCAGGAATGGAATGACAATTCTCCTCTCTCCTGACCAAGCTAGGCCAACAAGTCAGATGTTGCATCTCCGTGATATGTCGTCCATTTCAGTGAGTTTCTGGTGAAGATTCACTCTATCCTCCCCCCCTGCCTCCCAATCAAGTTCTTACCTTGGTAGCCTCCGCCGCCCGACCACCTGTCCCCTTGACACCATCCATTCTCGCATTCTCCAGTCTATTGCTCCCGACCTTCTTCCTTTTCTCACCCATCATATTAACACTTCCTTGTCAACTGGCTGTTTCCATAACTCTCTGAAGGAGGCATGAATGCCCTCTCCTGAAGAAACCCATACTCAACCCGTCTGAAGTAAACAACTACGGACCTGTCTCTCTTCTTTCCTTTCTTTCCGAAGCTCTGGAGCGAGCTGTCTTTAATCAACTCTCTTCCTATCTTCACCAGAACAACCTTCTTGATCCTCACCAGTCTGGTTTCAAGGCAGGCCAATGAGGCTACCCTCCTTCCTGTCTCTGAGCAACTTCAAACCGCCAGAGCAGCCTCTCCCTCCTCTGTGGTCGTCCTTCTAGACCTTTCTGCTGCTTTTAACACGGTGAACCACCAGATCCTTATTTCCTCCCTTCAGCATCTGGGCGTCTCAGGCTCTGTTCTCTCCCTGCTCACATCCTACCTCAAAGGCCGTGCCTGCTGGGGAACTTGCAGAGGATCTGTGTCAGAACCATGTCACAGCATCCAGTCTGCCTCGCGGTGTTTAACCACCTCATCTTGTTGATTGATATGAGTTTTTGTACTTTTTTGATGCTGTCCTTTTAAGTCCCATTAGGCCACTGAAATGATATTGTATGATAATGACGAGACGTTTGTCATCTTGGATGGCGTTCTGTTTTACCCTTCATGTGGTATAAGACAACAAACTACAAATATACACAGATCTAAGATCCACTCCTCATGTCAATCTACTCCCTGCTCGTCTCCTCCTTCCACACCTCTCTCTCTCTATACGTTCCTCTCTTCACCTCTCTATCTCTCTCTCTCTCTATTCCTCTCTCTCTCTCTTTTTGCTTTAGGGGAAATTAATTGATGATAATCTTGTCTTGCTGAGCTGGTTTGCAAACTTGCTTTTCTCAATCAGCAAGGCCTGATTTTCCAGCACATATAGCTACATTTGACCCACTCTGATCTGTTAACTATATGTTCAGACTTATAGTTGAATTTGGTCTCTTTTAATGAAGGGATGGAACACAGAAAAGATGTGTGAACAGAACTGGCTATGTTAGGAGAGGTGCAGACAGACAAGGGAGGCAGGTTGTTAAAGACAATAAGGAGACATGGGCCCAACAGATTCTTTGTTAGTGTGAATTAGTTTGAATGAAGAGAGGCAGAGACAGAGACATTGAATAAAAAATTCAAGAATTAAAGGATGGTAAGAAAATGCTGGAAAAGAAATATAACAGTTATTTCTCTAAGTCAGAGATGCAGATGTCAGGTTAGGTTGGATTGGGTTTTTCTGATATGGAAATAATAGTTGCAGTGGGAAGCCATAGCAACAAGACGGACAATAGCAGAAATACAAAGACACAACCACTGAAGACAATTTAAGTGCAAAACTATGACCCCAAAACATTTCTTGAAATCCAAAGTTGAGCCTGAATAACAGGACACAAGGATGACGTGAGGCGTGGGTGTGCTTTAACAAAACCAGAGTGTGTGTGAGACTGAACTGACACAGTGAGGTATTCACTGTCAAATAAAAGGTGCTTTAAACATCTCACTTGTGTCCATGGTTCAAGTTTATGATTCTGTAACTCAGGCACTTTTATACTCAGTATAGTCAGTTAATGGGATTCACGTAGCAGTTTATTTAAACGTACCAGGTCTCCTGCTTCAATAGCATAACTGAGATAAAGTTACAAGATATACCAGAGATGTTTCTCACATCAGAAGTGGCGCCACGTTTTTTTTTTCTGCTCAGATGAAACTCTGCAGATTACTAGAGGAGTTCCTGTTTGAGATGAGAAGAGGAGGATCTGCTTTGGATTCAGTTCAACTGATCGAAATCACATATTTCCAACGTGAGGGTCGAACAACAGAGCAGGCAGCAATCAAAGGGTTTTTGTTTCAAGTCAAAAGGTTATGGCCAATTTGTGTTTTATCAACGGTCTAGATTCAAGTAATAAAAATGAGGTTAAAGAAAACTTTCTTTAAATCTCTGAAATCATCATCACGCAACGGATTAATATCCCTCCACTTGCTGCACTGAACATGCAATCACACCCTCAATGTACAGCGACTGTGAGAACTGTTTGTTTATTATTTGAGAGATACAATCTTTGAGCAGTGTAAATAGATTAATTTTGCCGAAAATCTGCCTTCTTTATATAATTGCAATTTGCAGAAATAACAAGCCCATAGTGTTAAGAGGCAAAGTTAATCTTTCATCTGAAACCCTGCTGTGTGACTCCAAAATGAACAGTCTCATTTTTGTCTTCACACTTCATCAAATCTGCAATATACATCTGTTTGCATTGAGGGTTTCATTTGTCTTAGTTTTTTTTTCTGACTGTTACCAATGTTCACTCAATCCTGTATGTACACCAGTAACACACGGATGGAGTACACAGCTAACCGGTTAGCTTGAGGTTGCAGGGACTGATCACATGATTGATGACTGATCTCATACACACACAAAACCAAAACAAAATAAATGTCATGTTTTGATGCATAAGTGCAATTTTCTTTACACACATCCACACATACACGCACACCTTCACACGGACACAAATCAATTCATTATGTCTTGGGAATCGATGCAAAAACAAAGCAACATAGAAAAAAAGGACATTAGCAGAAAGAACTGTCAGTTAAACAGCCACACACACACACACACACACACACACACACACACACACACACACACACACACACACACACACACACACACACACACACACACACACACACACACACACACACACACACACTCACACACACACACGCATAGGCAAAATCACTCCTGAGGCAATAAACACACTTAGAGGTCCCAACAGATGTGAAGCAGAACAGTGGAAAGGAAAAATAAAGACAAAGCACTTCCCAGAAAAAGGTTTAATGGCTGTCAGGTTTGCTTTAACACACACACACACACACACACACACACACACACACACACACACACACACACACACACACACACACACACACACACACACACACACACACACACACACACACACACACACACCAAATCAAAATAATTAACAGTGAGATAAAGGTGAAACAGGTACATGGATATAAACAAACACACACACTCACATACACACACACACACACACACACACACACAGAGAAAAAGAGAGAGCGAGCGAGAGAGTGGAGTAAGAGTGCATATCTGGTCTCTTGAGTTTGTGTTTGATATTTAGAGTTCATGATTCATAGATGAACCGTTATACAAGCCTAATGGAATGTGTGTGTGTGTGTGTGTGTGTGTGTGTGTGTGTGTGTCTGTGTGGCTGTGTGTGTGGTTGTGTGTGTGGTTGTGTGTGTGGTTGTGTGTGTGTCTTCAAAAGGTCAGGCTAAGCATTTGTGCTGCATCCCAACAGGCAATGCCGACATGCAACAGTCTTGTCTACTATGTTCATAGCACACATCAGACAGCATCCAGTCAGGAAGCACTAATGTGTATATGCATCTCTATGTGCAGGAAAACGAATCATGGACACGTGACCAACAGATTATAAATACATATATAATATATAGTCCCAACTGATGGAGGGACAACCAAGATAGCAGCTCTGGGCTTCTAGCCAAGAATCGCCCACACAGAACTATTAACATCAACAGTCATTATCATAAATCAGAAGTAAAGCTTCCCTATACAATTTCACCTTGAGTCCAGGGAAATTTGCTGCATATACATCTCTGCTGACTCAACACATTTTGATCAACACAACTCATTCCCTGATTTTGCAGTCCTGTTAACCGACACAGAGTCCGATAAAAAAAAGGTCTTTCTAATTTCTGAAAGTTTTTCCCATTAAGCGAGACAATGATGAGTTTCTACTCAACAGCAACCAAAGTGTGAAATGTTACCATCAACTCCACCTACAGTCATTAGAGTCACACGAGGCAACTGCCATTTCCTTTTCTAGCCATTTCAATGCTTTGTGATGAAAATATATAGTTTCTCAATGTTATGAGTCCTTATGTTTTTAATCGGCAACATTCACAGTTACTTAGGTTTTCTACAGATTTCAGCAAGTTCAATTTTTAGTTTTTCAGACATTTTAGAGACCAGAATATAATTTCCGGCCTACATTTCAGGTTGGTGGATATAACACTTTATAAAACTTTTTAGGACTGGCAGAAACCCAGGCACAGTCCAGCCTTATTTTCGTTTTATGTTGCACATTGTGTTTCTTATCCCCTTTGAAGGCAATATTATTCATACACATTTTCCAACATTCGCCAATGGCTTTACAATTCAAATCCATCCTCACCATTTCCACAGTTTCCTGTGTATCATGACCAGCAGCAGCACATGGCAATACACACTCACAAATGATCTTACCTTCGTAAACAGCTTTGAAGCCCTGAGCACTGACGGCAAAGTCTGTGGTAAACCACAAGGCCAATATAGATCCACTGCTGACTATAGGGGAGGGCAGCATGAATCCTGACAACCTGGAAAACACAAAGAAATATGAATGAAAAATACATCTGTGAGACACAGCAGGACTGTTGACTTCTGAGGGAAAACAATGAGGCAACATCAGATCTGAAAACCTGAACCAGAGCAAAATAAATAAGCATGTGACAGTAGAATACAGTGCTGATGCTGCGGTGTAGACCTCTGGCCCTAAAGCACTAAAGATCCCTGCTGGCCTGAGATCGGGTTCCTGCAAGACCTTTCCCTTCTCTGTTTTCCCGACACCTCCTTCTCTCCGGTGTCCTGCTGTCTCGTCCGCTGAAGAAGAGAGTGATTTCCCCACCCTGTAAAAATAAATCTTAGATACGCCACTTACCAACCTAACCAGCCGTGTCATGAGCGTGGACACATACTGTGATTTATACTAAAGCAGTCAAACCTACATGTGAGACAGTCAGGTTTGACTGATGCAGCGAGGTGAGACTGCGGTTACACAGGAGCTTGTGCAAGACAGTTTGTTGGTTTAGGCAAAGAGAATAAGGAGGTTTTTAAAGCAACAAATATCACAAAGCAGAGAGGTGAAATTGCAAGAGATTAAGAGCATAGATAATAATAGATCTACAGTATTGATAACTGTTTATATAAAGAAAAAAACTTATATAATGGACAAACTTGACACTTTGCTTCGTGGAAGTGGAAGATCTAGCATGGAATCACTTCATTTCAATAACCAAATTTGCTGCAAATCTGACAGAAGTAAGTAGATATAGTAGACAAAGATCTATAGGACGATTATATCTATATTGTAGTTACCGCCTTAAAGACATAAAATGCAAATCCCAAACCCACCTTCAACTATATATTTTTTAAAGTGAACGACGGCAACAGACAAATGAACCGACTCCAGGTCACAGACTCTCCAAAAGTTAAGAGCTTTGACCTGTTTTGTTTGGGATTTTTTTTTAGGCACAGCCAAAAACAAAGTGTCAGTGTTGATAAGCCATTAGGAGCTCTCTATCAACACCCTGACCTCCAGTGCAAACTAGAATGCCCCCTTCTGGGGTGGAAGCCAATTTTGCCCCAGCTGAAGGACTTCTTGTCTTGAGATCTTGACATTCTCATGTTTCAAAAAGTGACAAAGGGATGTTATACAATAAATATAATAAAATAATGTCGAGCATATTTTAATGCAATTGTATCTACAAATTAAATGTTCAGTTATTATGCTTTTCATTTTCTTGTGCACTTTTTGATACAAGCAGAGCAGAAAATCGAAAAGCATGAAATGACTCATTTTACCTTTGAGTGTCCATGAAAGTGAACAAACTGTAATGCAGTGTAACATTACAAGTTCAGAAAACCACTTCTCCTTGGTTCATGGCTCACAAAAGTACACAACAATGAAAGGTGAGAAGAGACAAAAATAAATGGAGATTTTAAAAAGAGGAACAAATGAAAGGGAATTAAAGGCAGATATTTGCACAGGATTCAAGTGCTAACACAGACCAAGGACAGACGAGGGATGGGGCGACACAAAAGAGATGACAGCGAAAGTGAAAGAGGAAAAGTGCCAGAAACGGAAAGTTGTTTTGAAAAAAATTAAGGTTGACAAAAAACCAAAAGAAAGAGGAAAGAGGAAGCCGTGTAAATAATATGCACCGCAGAGGACAGTGAAAAAAATTGAACGATTTTAATTCTGTGGCCTCAAAGCAAGGGCACAAAAGACGGAGAAGAATGGATGACGTGAGAATATGAAAAGGGACGAACAGAAAGAGAGATGCCGGGGAAGAGAGGAGACGGAAGGAACTGAGGAAGGACAAGGCGGAGAGGGTGTGAGGTTTGAGGAGAAACAAGGAGGTGAGGAAGAAGAGAAATGTTATTTCTTCTTACAGGTGTTAATGAGATTTTAGCCACGATAGTGTCTGTCACCTCTCTCTCTCTCTCTCTTTACCCTTCAATCATATGCATTTACCCAGTTATCAAACCTTTAGCGACTGAGCATTCAGATCCCTGTGACTATAGGCTAATTAAATCTTTTACACTGTTCCCACCTGTAGGACATGCTAATATTTTCAATTTCTGTGAGCAAATTGAAATGCCTGGTACAATATGTGAATATTATGATTCCTCAGATAATTAAATATTTTAGTTGACAATTTGTTAAGTTGTGCTGATTATTACTGTTTGTGGTTGTTTGGTTCATAAATATCAGTAATAAGAAAAAACCCACATAGACTTTTGTGTTGTTTCAAAAAGGTTGCATTTACCTTCACACCCCTTGAATCTCGTCTTATCATTTATGAGCTTAGAATCATATATTATAAATATGGTTTACGATACAGGGGATTTCATACGAAAGGCATTTCGTTCATTAATAGTGTAAGAGCGTCTATAGTCTCTACAAACCCCAAAGAGAATTTCCTAGTCAAAGGTTGGGACTAATCACCTTGATGGACTACAGGGGGCAGCAGGTGCATTCTCACGTGAATGTACTTCAGTTAATTACAACAGAAGAACATGTTAGTGTTTGGCGTCTAGGCTCCGACTTAATCAGTCCCTCACATATGATTACATAGATATGATAGGAGTGATGAGCAAATATTTATAACCCCCCGTCGGAGCATACAGCCCGTTTACATATCACGCGTAAATCACAAATCAGCCTTCAGGCAAAATATATTGTGTAAACTGAAATACAAGCATCACTATCCTTTTTTTCTTTTCTGTCTTTCTTTGGGAATAAAATGTATTTCATTTGTCTCAAACTCAGGTAAGAAGTCAGGTAATTGTGTGGCTGTCTGACACAGTATTGATGGACTGACACGATTCTAGTGGATATTCCTGACTATCCCTGTTTCTATATCTCCCTTTTTTTAATCCGTCTATCCTGCCGGTTTTCTCTGCCCTCTTTCCTTCTTAGACTTCTCTCCCAATGCAGCGAGCCCCCTGATCCTGCGGCTGTTTGACATTTATACAAAAATAAGTCGGCCGAGTTTAGACTATGTGACTGTTATCCAGTCGGTCAACTGTTCCACCAGTCGACCTCCTTATGTAATCAGGCAGCCACTCCAGTGATTCCAGCCAGTCGGGCTCTACAGTAAAACCAGCCAGCTTGTCCGTGTGCCTTTCTGTCGCCCCGTCCATCTGTCTGACTGCCCATCTGTATCAGCCTGCTTAACAGCCCGACTCTCACGCTGCACGCCAGTTTATCACACTGTCGGAACCTCTCATGTTCATGGACCCTTACATGCTAAGAGTACTGCTCAGATTGGGTGGTGGTGCAGTGGTAATGCATGGCATGATACTGGATCAGGGCTATTTTTATCATCATCACGTGACCACACTTTTCACAGATTAGGCCGAGTAAAGAAAAAAACTTGGCATAAGTGTAAACGAGTTATTCCCTCAAAAGATTGCAGCTGGTGCAGATTGGCAGCATTTCAGGTTTGTACAATATGATAACAGAGACCCAGAAGACCTCGGTAAAGCTGTGTGTAAGATTTTCCTGAAAAGACGGACAGCTGGAATACACAGCTGGGAATACTTGAAAATTGGCATTCCTTATTTGGAATCGGTGACCCTCTAACTGGGGCCCAAACATGACCACTGAATAAAATTCAAATGTCAATGTGAGTTGGAAAACCCAATGAAGACCAGTGGAAGGTTGTGGAAACAAGCATATACTATTTACAATACGTCGGATATTGTTGCAGGAGTACAATTCTTGATTCTTCTTTAGAGAGTTGTCCTTGTGGAGAGACACAGTCAAGTGCAGCTGCCGTGTTGTGTCATGATACTCTATTATACAGCAGTAATGCCCAGACGCTAAACCCATTTAGCAGAATTATTCTCCATTCACAAATCCCTGTTCGGTCAGGGCCTTTCTGTGTGGACCTTGCATGTTCTCCGGCGCGGGTTTGCCTGAATGATATTGTCTCTGTATGTTGGGATTGGCTCAGGCCAATGGGGATTGGCCCAGGGATTGGCTCAGGCCCCCCAGTGACCCTTATAAAGGGTGAGCAGTATAGATGAGGTATGGATAGATTCTCCCTTCAGTTGACTACACTGAGGGTGCAGCAGTATCCGGATTTCAATATACCATGGTATAACAATTGAGGGTTATCATACTTTGTACATAAGCTTATTATCAGTATTGAAAATATTGTAATTTGCACGATGCACACACTACTCTCCTCATCAACTGCTTGTCACACTCAGTAACTGGCACCTCGACAACACACACACACACACACACACACACACACACACACACACACACACACACACACACACACACACACACACACACACACACACACACACACACACACACTCAAAGAGAAAAAGCAGAGGGGAGCAAGACTAATAATCTCCTTCCAACAAAAAACTCAAATAAGCAGCGTGGGATAATTTCGAATCTCCAAAAAATGAACATGGGGCTCACTACGAATTTTTTAGCAGAAGGGGCAGGCCGGCCAATTCATTAGTTTGATCTGCGCTAGTAATAGTGAGGTCAATATTTTCAATAGTTTGACACTCGATCCGCATCAGTGCACCAAGGCCTGTGTGGTGAAAAGCTCTGATTATAGCCTCTACTGTATTTATATTCATGGATGGTGTCACCTCATCTGCAACAATGAAATTAAAACAGTGCGTTGCGTCATAATCTGCAGGAAGAACTTCTCTCCCGTCTGCAGGAGTGTGTGTGTGTGTGTGTGTGTGTGTGTGTGTGTGTGTGTGTGTGTGTGTGTGTGTGTGTGTGTGTGTGTGTGTGTGTGCGTGCGTGCGTGCGTGTCTGTCCGTCTCTGTTTCTCTTCTATTGGCAGAAATTAAATATAAAATAATCCTAGTGATGTTTTCACGAGTGTGTTTCATCTAAACTGTATGATTTGTTGTTTTCTTTACCCTAGAATGGGCCCATTATATTTAAATACTTCTGATTTACATCGGGAGCAGGTCCTTACTTCGGAGGCAGCCATGTTTTTCACAGTAGCCCAAACTGGACCAACTAAACACCTTGTGAGTGTCTGAAGGCTCCCACAGGTTCTCTCTCGTGTTTGGAAGGGGAGGGTGAGGTGAGGGGTATTCAGCTGCAGTTAATCAGTGCTATAAGTGTTGATTGTATTTCGATGAAAAATAGCTTGTTTAGCTAAGAATAGACATCTGAGAAGCAGTTTGGTTTCCATCTCAACAGCACTCCTCTATCAGTAAAGTGAGCGGCTCAGGAAAGAGTGTCACTACACATTTATTAATGCAAACACCAGCAGGGCTTAGAAACGGCCTCACCGTCCATGTGCATGAAACGTATACTGTGCCCTGGTTGATACAAATGTGCCATGAATATAGAACCCATTTCCATTTTATTACAATGCTGTTCAAAGATGACATTGTTAATTTTTCCTATTTATTTATCGTCACAGATAACAGATAATTCGAGTTCACTCTTCAGCGAATAATTCCAATAAAAGTTATTCACAGCAACCCGACTTAATGTTGACGTTCCTAACTACAACAGTTACACATTTAGATAAAAGCCTGATGACCTTTGACATGTTCCTCCCGTCCTCTGGTAAATTTCGATCTCATGAGTGGTCCACCAAGCAGAAAATCGATATAACTTTTAAACTTTGAGAGTTGGTTCAAACAGCTTTCTGAAGCTCTCTGTATGTCAGCCAGCCAACTCGCATGGAATAGATTAAATGTGAAATAAGGACAGCATTGATGTTTCACAACTAGACTCTGACCTTGTCACTCCCTACAGGAAATAACTGAGGAGGGAGTGGGGGACGACAACACTAACTTTCCCCCTGAGGAGGAAGTGGATGCAGAGGCTGCATCTGCAGCCATGGGTGGAAATCGGCTTTCAAATGCTTTAGGAGTCAGGTGAGTGATTCGGCAGCAGCTCAAGAACACACAATAATTAAAAGGGTACCATGGATATTTTGCAGGAAGAAAAGGCAGAATTGACTTGCAATTATCTGCACTATTTCATAGGATCCGCTTCATTTTGGATGGGTGAGGGTCATAATATGGCTTACAACAAACAGTAAATTAATTACTGTGTTACTTATTGAGCTACAATGGCACCCAGTCCATCTGCCAAGGCCTGACAGTCCCCTTATGAAACCGCATTTTAATTCACTAGATCCAGATTTTTACTGGGATCTGCATCAAATTGCACACACTCATAAAAATCAGTCTCCGAAACAAACTTGACTTTTTCCATGAATGGTTCTCGGTCAAATAATGAATAATGTTGTAAAACACCCTATCTCGCTGTGTTTAAGAAAGTCAGAGAAAAATTCCTGGATGTACCCCCGAATACAGATCTGCACCAAAATTGAATGGGTTCCTCGTTGGGTCATGTCCCATCCCTTCATACATTTTTTATGGAAATGTAGGTTTTTTTGCATAATTCTGCCAAATATACAAATGCAGATGAAAACAAAACCTCCTTGGCAGAGGCAATAAAAACATATGTTCTTATTCTCCACATGGAACACTACAATACTGTAACAGTCATTTATATCATCTTTGTACAACATAAACCTTCTTTTTTTCATAAGGTCTTCCAGATGACCTGTGATATCGACCCTGCTAACACCCAGCACATGAGCGGCCCTCGAGCTGCAAGGTTCCATGTTGGTGACCTCATTATATTATGGTTAGTATAACACTGTATCTAAATGAAAGTGGTATTGAACTGTTGCTTGTTAAATGTTGGTGTCTTGTCTTTGAAAGGATTTATGTTGATATTGACCAGTACTGACTGACTGTATTTCTCCCTCTTTGGTTGTTATGCAGTGTTTGCTAGCAATGGCTGTGACAACGTGTATCAATCACACCTTAACAAAGCCAAATCAAGAGTGATGCCTGCAGCCTGGGATTTTCAACAGCTCACAGGTAAAAAAAAAGAGAGCTATGAATAGACTGTTGAAGGGTGAAATCCACCAGACATCAGGGGAAATCCTGACAGGGCGAAGAAGGGAGAGAGGATGGGACATATTTAGTGACCGTTCTAATGTGCTCGGCTGAGACACTCGACCTTCGACTGCTCTGGTGAAGCTGGGACAATAGCTGGCTGTGATGGAAGCTCATTGTTTTAGAATAAGAGGGGCTAAATGAAGTGGAAAAACATAGATGAGTTTTTCTACCACCTATGTCCAGCCAGGCTCATCACGAATACTCAAAAAACCTTAAAACCTTCTTCCTGCGTTTGTGGATTTCTAAGAAGTGAGCAATCCAGTTCCTAACGCAATATGACTGAGTTCCACGTTCCAATGTATTTTTGATGGTGAAGCTCTATACAGTATTTATTTTTACGATTTTCTCTAAATTGCCCTACCTCTCCAGAAAATAATTCATATCATATGTGGCTTTCAGGGTATTCCATTTCTGTACCCTGAACATTACTCAGCTCAGCTACTCCGGCTGCTGAAAGACCTTCACAACTAGATTTAGGGTTGATTTCCCGTTTTGCCCATCGAGTCTGTTACACCAGCTAATATTGGTTTTAGAGGAAAAACAGCCTATAGCACCAACCTGGGCCGATGGCATCATGGCACTAAATCCTAATTGTATTGCATAAGTAATGAAGCAATGTGACAATGTAATTAACGTAGTTCATGTTTACTTATATATTATGTTTGTTTATAAAAAGGACTAATAGGGCTGTAGTGTCTGATAAGCAGTGCTCATTTAACAGACGAGCCAAGGCCGGGAACATGAAGATCAAATATTTGAGGAAACATGGAAGACTCAAAGCGGTCTCAGCAAACAATGTGCTTTGGATTATATGCCAACATGGTAAAATGGTTGTTATAGGAATTAAAAACACAATGGGCCGCTCAATTGTGGTGCAGCCTCACGCTCGGCTTCTTCTTCTACATATTGGCACTTGGCAAACAAGATTATGTGTGCATTACTGCCACCAAGTGGACTGGAGTCACTACACCATTCATTCTCTCCTCTCAGAAGGTACATTTTAAGCTAAAATTTGGTACTATTATCGAACCTGTTTGAGATTTTCTTTTCCAACCCGACTCTATTAAAACAGTGCGTTGCCATTATAAAACTTGAGCTTGAACTTTACATAATAAAGGCCACTTAAAACCCATGACCTTTCCCACTATGGAATCCATAGACAGTCAAATAATCTAATGTAAGGAAAAAAAGGTGTTCACTGAAAAATTATTATTAACTATTCTGAGAGACTGCAGCAATTCATATCTTTGTTTCCTCATATATCTACTGGTTCTGACATCTGGAAAAAACACCTGTCACACTCAAACCAGAGAAAAGACCAATGTGAAGCCAGAAAACAAATATTACTATTTTCCACCACAGCCAAGCAGAGCATTTGGCCTCTTCTTGCCGACACTAGATACACCTCACACTTGTACAGTAGACGTATGTCCCAGACGGAAACTATTTGTTTCTCCACGTCATTCTGGGGGTATTATCCATTTTTTTCACTCTGCCTGGCGGAACACTAGTCTATCAGTGACACAACACTGTTCGGAGTAAATGGATAGACAAGTCACGCTTGTAGGAGAAAGCAGAGACTAAGAGAGAGGTGGGGAGAGAAAGAAACGCCTCAAGTATTTCATTGATGAAATCTTGAAGAGCTGACCTCATTGAAAACAATTACAAACCACATTTTATTTTAATTAGAAACAGCAAAAAATGGCTGAAGACAGACTGGTATTAAGTAGGAATTTGGAGAGATCTGTTTTTTAAATCTTAAAGGGATACACATATACATGTATCACAAAGAAAATATAATAATTATTTATATATATACATAGCCATGTCAAGTTGACCAAAAGTAATTAATTGAATGCAATATATCAAGAGCAGCAGCAATACAACTCAGTATAAAGAGAAGTACCGCCCTGCAGCCAGTGGAGTTTCAGTCAACATAATATTTTTCCCAGACTCATATGAGATCCCTGTGACCTTTGACCACTGGAATTGAATCAGTTCATCTTTTAATCCAAGCAGCTATGGGTAACAATTTGAAGTAAATTCCCTCAAGGCCGTCTTCAGAGATCATGTTTAAGAGGCCAAAAAACTGATTTGTGAAGCCACTGTGACCTTGACATTTGACCTCCAAATTCGGACCAGTTTATCCTTGAGTCCAAGTGAATGCTTGCACTAAATACAAAAGGATTCCCTGTAGGTGATACTGAGTTATCACATTCACAATGCATAATGCAAATAACAATATAAATATTCAACTCAAATTGAATTTAGCTCCTGTAGGTGGTGTCACTCTGTGACAACAGGACTGTGAGTTTTTGCAAATTGCCCAGATAGATACACACAAAACACTAAGAGCATTTCTTTTTTTCTTTTTTTCTCCATGTGCTGCGGAAAAAAAGCCTAAGGCGAAATAGAAATAGTTTCTCTGCTTTCACATTTAAGACATATTACTTAATTCGTCTGAAATTCTTTCAAACCCCACTGGATGATTCTTTTTAAATACACCAGGCCTACACTAAACACAAGTAGGTTGGTATTTTGAAGATTTAACATTTAAAGCCAACAGTGAGCATCTGAAACAACTAAATAGCATATTTTCATTTTCTAAACACATAATGGGGAGCAGTTAATGAAGACATTCATTTGTTTTTATGAATAATTAGTTATCTGCCGTAATTGTAGACCCCTGGCTATGGAACAATTTGACAGTCTACCCAAGGCTAGCCGCTATAGCCTGAAGCTAACCTGTTTAAACACCAGCTTTAAAGACTGGTTCTGAAAGTATTACTGAGATGTTTAGTGTTACGTTTAGTTGTTGGTTTCATGCTGACAAATGGAGACTTAACACACACACACACACACACACACACACACACACACACACACACACACACACACACACACACACACACACACACACACACACACACACACACACACACACACACACACACACACACGTTTGTGTAAAACTAAATCAGTGAACATTATCAATCGTGAAAAAAGAATTTTAGTTAGCTTTTTCCACATGAAAAGACCAAATCAACATTATAAATGTACTCGTACTAGTTGAAGGTATATTTATCAAGACGGGAGCCTAAGAGCAGCAATTTCTTTGCTTTAAACCTTCTTGTCAGAAAATGCAAATGATGACAACTTTAAGTTTTTCTAGTCACTGTGATTTGCAGTATGCTAATTATGGCAGGAAATAAGATATGTCTCCTTCTCATGACACACAGTTACAGTTTGGGTACAAATCACATCTTCGTTGAATTAAGTAAATGCTGCCACAGTATTTTCCCCCCTGATTTGCAATTATGTTAATTATAATAGAAACATGTATCGCATCGAAAATGCATATAGCTTTGCAAATGTTGAGAAAAGTCACCATAATTTTAGGTCACTATAGATAAACTATAAAATCCACAAAATCCCATCAGGACCAATTTGTCTGAGCTGTGTTGGGAACAGGAGCTGAGCAGCAGGATATTGTGAGCAGGCAGCTGGCATCAAGCCACATCTCAATTGGTTGTAAACCAGTGTTTTTCAAACAGTGAATCTGGCACTAACATGGGTCACTGGTTGCTTCAAGTGGGCTCTAACAAGATGATGTTTTATTGAATGGGGATCTCAGGTTGAAACAATAGGGTTGTGAATGGAGGTCCCGAGTGATCAAAGCACTGATTTGCTCCTGGATGACAAGATGAGGAAGAGCATATCGTCATTGGACCATAAACGCAGCAGCTGTTTAGTAACAAATTGTCAGACATAAAGTCTTCCTGCTGGGATAAGATACTTTCTCCCATCACCGCAAAAGAAATCATTTAACCTGCAATGTAAATTGCACCTGCCAGAGTCCACAGTCAAGAATTGTAAAAAAAAACTTTGAAATGCATATTAATTATATTCTGTAGGCATAAAAACTTCAAATGTAAGTAGAGGTTTAACTGCACCTTAGAAATGCCCATTGTGCCAATACCAGCAGCAAAGGTTTACAGGTCTCCAGGCCGCTGGCTTTCAGCCAAGACCCTGGGTCCCTCAGACTAAAGCACTTTCTCTTTCTGTCTCTGCAAAAGATTTTTGCTCAACTGTATTTTATTAGTGTGTCCTGGGGACATTGGAATTTAAGTTGCTGACCATGTCATCATAATGTTCCCCATATTTCCTATCAGTTCTCCACTGCAATCCAATATAGGCCAAAAAAAGTAACAAAATGACATACAGCAGTCTCTCCATCCCTCTGTCAGACTCACATATTGTGTGTACACAAATCACTAGTGCACATGGCAATAGTGGAAAACCAAAATGGCATCAAGCCCACAGCCTGACATTGGCTCTTGTCCATCAGTAATGTGGAACACTTGGAACAAAAACCAAAAAAAAGCTAAAAGTTGTGAATGTGAGTCGTGGATCAGTGCCAGACATTGGGGCTCTTGGCAAATCTGCTCATCCGTTTGAAAAGACAACAAACACCCAAAGATAGAAAGATTGTGACTTAGTAACAAGGATTATAGAGATGCATCTTCCCTGGCGATCACAGAAAACGACCAAACCTTGCACTTTGTTGTTCATATTGAGGCAATTCTATTAATACTTTCCAAAGTGTTTGTATGTAATGTACTATCCCATTCAGACCATAGACTGTGTATGAAGATGGATGTTAGGATGGCTCCCCAAAAGTGAAGCCAAAGCATCTTGATCACCCTCTGGTGGCTGGCTGCAGTATAGGTCATAAATCCACAATTCTTGTAATTTATTATTTTTATATGTTATCATGTAAATATCATGCCTGATTACCATTTAAAATATAAAAACTTTATTGGCAACAAATGATTACTTGGTTACAAGACATCTTAAAGGTTTATCAAAGACATATGTTTGTTATTACAACATATGTATACTTGCATGTTGTGGCTGTTTGATTTGAATAAAAGCAGCTGTACTTCTAATCACTTTTTGGCTTCATGACGTCAGTCCCATTGCACAGGCGCATGGAGCAGCAATCATATCGGCTGCCTGCCACAACGTTGCAAACGACGTTGACAAATGCAGTTCGCAAATGCCAACTGCTATTTGCAACAGCGTTTGTATAAACCAGCTGGCAATCACAAATGCAGACTGCCATTAACAACGACATTTATAAATGGCGGCTGGCGATATTAAAACATGAAATGGCAAAGAAAATGAGACGAATAATTAGCTCTTTGGCTTTTCGATATAGTTTAAACCACTGCACAGTGTTTTGGCATCAAGTGAGCAAAACCATTGGATCTGCACTAAACTGGCCATCTTGGATCATTACGAGTTACAACAATGTGTCTGTTAATGTTTATACCGTGTGTGTGTGTGTGTGTGTGTGTGTGTGTGTGTGTGTGTGTGTGTGTGTGTGTACCAGGTGTGAGTAGCATTATCATCATCACCATCAAGACCATCTGACATCAGACACCTTTCCACAGACAAGCAGTTCCTGTCATTGCATTAGAGAATTTAAGTAAAATGTATGAATTTGTGTATAATTTAGCAGATAGATGCTATAAAAACTGAAATGGCCTCGGTTAGGAAAATGATTCGACCACTGTCCTGAGACATGTCGATACGGCAGGATGACTGACTGTATCTGATCTGTCAGTGGGGGGGGGGGGGTCATCTTAACTGAGAACTGAACTAAACTTAATACTTGTTTTACTGAGTCAGGGTTCTTCAATGTGCAGACAAATACAAGACAGTTGGATAAAAGCATTAAAAAACTGACCATTTAGTTGGTTAATATTTTAACACTTTTGCTTATCTCTTTGTAATTTTCTGCTTGAGTCTCTTCTCTCTCTCTTCAATTCTTCTGCTTCTCTCCCTCCACCACACTCTGTCTATCTGCCATGTAGTGCAGCAGAGTCAGGCTATAGGAAACTGTTCATCAAAGTGTTTACAGGTGAACACACATTGCTGTTGCACACATACACACACATGCACACATCTCGCTGCTTTACCTGAGATGTATTGCTATATACATCACAAGCGCACACGCTCGCTCCCACACACACACACAGACACACACACACAGTGCGGGGCTTCAACACTGAATCCCAGCAACACACCAACACATCAATTTCACACTCTTAGTCTCACACAGAGATTGGTCATGACTCCCCTTGAGAGCAAAGTATAAAAAACAAACACATATACAGACACAAATATATAAAGTACATACACACAATCACAAAAAAGTAGAGAAGCAAAACAGAATGAGCCTCTGAAACCATGGCTCAGTGTGAACACAGGTATTGATATAAGAAATTGTTATTCTGGCCAAACTATGAACTACAAACACATATACTGGGCAGTTTGTAATATAATATAATATAATATAACATAACATAATATAATATAGTATAATTTAATTTAATTTAATTTAATTTAATTTAATGTAATATAATATAATATAAAATGACCCTGTGTTACCACAGCACATTACCAAGACAAATGCACACATTAACCAAACACAGGCAATTCCTGAGGCAATCATTTAAATGCGAGAAAACATTAACATCCATGTAATGTACACCATGACTCACTGTCTGGACATATATGTTTGTCTGTGTCTCCGTGTGTTTATGCACGGTTGGGAACTTCAACATATATAAACATGTGCTCTCCCTGGTGCTGTGTGCGTGTGCATGTTGTGTGCGTTTGCATTGTTTTCTGAGTGTGTGTCGTGAGGTGAGTGTATGCATTGTTTTCTGAGGGTGAATGTGTGTGTTTGACCACATTGAAAAGCGTATAATCCGGCGCTGTGGGCAATATCAACAGAGAAAACCACTGGGCTAAAGTAGGGCAAGCTTCCTTTTAAAACACACACGCACACACACACACACAAACTAACACAAACACTGCATCGCCAATCCACTGTGGGGGAGAAAAGCATTATTTGACAAACCATTAAAACTGATTCTCTATGCTTCTGAGAGACAGTGAGAGAGAGGAGGAGAGAAAAGGAGAAGGAAGGATTAGAGAGAGGAAGCCAGAATTAGGAGACCCCCCTCCCTCCTCCTCCATTCCCTCTACTACATCCTCTCGCTCCCAATCTCATTCAACCCCCTCCTCCCTCTGTCAGGTTTTGTTTAGCAGCCTATGACATGTGTCCTCTAAATGCCTGTGTGTGTGTGTGTGTGTGTGTGTGTGTGTGTGTGTGTGTGTGTGTGTGTGTGTGTGTGTGTGTGTGTGTGTGTGTGTGATGTCGGTGAGGTAACTGAAACACTGACAAGGTGTGAACATTAAAAGCTTCTACTGACACATACACCCACAGGCCTCAGGGAAGGGCACCTTCACACACACCTTGATGCACATGTGCATATACACATCCATACAGTGGGGTCAAACGCCTGACACAAATAAGACACTTACATACATACACACACACACACACACACACACACACGTTTGATGTGTAAGAAGACCACATTATTGTGCAGCTCATCATCTAGCCAAATCTCTACAGTCACACAGCTGCATTTCAGTGTGGATACCAGATCCGACAGTTCACAACGGGTCCCGGGAAAAAAATGATATTCAGGTTTGAGCCAGGTTCATTCATGCTTTCTCAGACAAATTTTGATTGGAATTAGAGTTTGAGTCAGGTTCGGTCTATCTACTTGTTTTTTACACTTCACATGCCTGTAGCAGAGGAAAACAATGGGTTGGGTCGGGTACAGACACAAAAAACTAAATGCCTATCAGCTTTAGGCAGGCATTTAGTTTGCTCTTGGGCTCGGACACAAATTTGCGAGTTGCACATTAATCTGCGTTAATTAAATTTGTAAAAGATCAAATACTCAATAGATCACCTAATCTGCAGCTGAGAAAAATCCCCATATTCACTGAGAAGTGAAGGGCCAACCTGTTCAAGCAACATCATTTAGGGTTTGGCTTCATGATCTCCATCTATGTTTTGACATGGTGTTGTCTCTTAAATGTTTTAAATATTGTTATTGAGATGCTCTATCACACATTTATTGCACTCCTGTCTGTGCTGGGAGAGGGATCATTCACTCGTGACTCTCTCTGAGGTTCCTATCTTATTTTTGCCCTTGTTAAAATCATCGTTTGGGGAAGTTTTTCCTGACTCTAGTCGAGGGTTAAAGGCAGAGGACGTCGCACCTTGTACAGATTGTTGAGCTCTATATATGAGACAAATAGGGAATAACTAATATGGGCTATTCAAAAATCTAACTTGTGATCTAGGAACTGCTTTGGGGAGATACTCTGGCGTAAAAAAATATGTGTATACTTTTGTTCAAGTTGTGACATTAGTTAGTTTTCTTTGTTTAACTTCATAAGTAACAATATCGGGCTGTTTTGGATTTCTCATGGAACGCAGTCTACAGTCTTCATGCAGCCAATGAAAATTCAGCATTCAGAACACAGCCCCTAATCCTTCATTAGAGCACTGTTTACATCATTATGTAATTCTTGCCTTTATACTTATTGGGGGGGTATAGAGCAGAAGAAATCTTGGTTAATGTGTCTGCATGCAATCCTGCAAATTAATATTTTCAAATGGATCGAGAATCCTACATTCCTGCTCATCCTTGCTGCATGAACAGTTATTAAAAATAGAATTAGGTTGAACTCTGAGGACTGAATGTAAGTACAAACACTGGCGATAAAACAAAAGGTTGGATTTCCTGTGAAATAAAACATGCAGCTTCTTGCTCAGCACATTTACTGGTGTATAAAACATGACTGACATGAAAGAATTCCCCCCCCCCCTCCTTCACACACATACTCATCCACGTTTGATTGATTTCCACCCTTCTGTTGCAGCTGTAATCCGTCACGACGCTTCCCAACCGAGAGAGAGAGGAGCTGGACAGGCTACAGTCCTGTTTCTTGAGAGGTTTAAATTCCCAGTTATCGCAGATTTGGAGTCCTGAAGTAATTTGCATTTTTTGGGATGTAAAGTAATCACTGTGGATTGTGTCATATTGTCGTCTTTTAGCTTTTTTTTGTCTATGCAGCTGGGTTAAAAAACGGCTGTTTTAAAGTCCCCTTCTAACACAAAATGTGTTTTTGTTGTTCACTTCAGTTGGATGTCTGACCCTGGAGACCAGTGTCAGCAGTTAAACTAATAAAGGCTCATTTGCAATTAAGGTGCCAATCAGATTTCAGCTGGGGTTCGGTTGCCCCCCCCCCCTCCCCCTGGCCCCACCCCTGGATGGGCCCCTGTCCTGGAGAGGATCATTAACTCATTAACTTCGTACATTACACATAAATTTGTATATTTTTAGTTAATGTGATGGGTGGAGGTGGCTGGGGGCACAGAGGATATCCTGCCAGCGGTGACAAGAGTTTTGAGAGGCAACCATCTCAGTGTCCGCTAAATAAAACACTAAATTGTTTTTATATTATTGGGCAGGACAACACTTACTTATTCACCTTTTTTTAATTATTCAAAGTAATCAGCTGCTAAAATGACAAAAGCCTGAAGAACGAAAGAAGACGAATGTGGTAAAAATGTCTGTCTTTCATTCTGTGGAAATAGCTGCGATGAGAAATTAGCTTCGCTTGTAGCCGGAGAACGATTCAACATTAGTCAGTGTTATTGTGACTCGGTTGTTCTTACCTTCAAAGTGACTCAGACACTCAGAACCCACGCACAGTGTCAAATTTATCACTGATAGATAACAGAAGTAAAGAAATAGGAAATTATGCATCTTTCTCTCACGATTCCGTCCTTTTTTTCTATTTTTCTTTACCTATCATATGAATCTGGTTTTAGCAAGAGATGTCATTGGATCAAATAGTCTTTTATGCTCTCTGCCCTACTAACTGTAGATCTCCTCAAATCAGCTGCTCAGACTTCCCCTTTATTCAACATCATTCAAATTAATTTCCCCTTAGTTTGTCTCGGCCCTTATTTCACCTCCCTCTTCTCCTCATCTTTTGCTCTTTCCTTGTCTTGCTCCTGTCGACCACATCACTCTGCCATTTCCTGTTCTCCTCTCCCTCATCTCTGACATCCTGCTGCATCCTTTTTTTATGAATACACGAGGACAGCGACAGGTTGAAGCAGAAAGATAAAGACATATGGACAGAGAAAGTGACAAATCAAATGAAATCGTCCAAATCGAGGGACAAACCAAGGGACAGGAAATGTAATACTCACACACACTCACACGCACACACACCCACACACACACATACACACGCACACACACACACGTTGAGTTAAGTTAAAGCAGTAAAGTGACAGTTTGTGGTATAGATTAAACAAATATGGGAAATGTGACCAGCTTCTACACACACACACACACACAAACAGGTGGGAGTATACACAATATTATAGGCAACCTTTCAATATTCATAAGCTAGAAATCAGTATTCCCTTGAGACATTTTTCCAAATCCTTTTTCACATGGTATGTTTGTGTGCGGCTGTGTGTCTGTGCGTGTACATCTATCCATTGGTGGCAACATACCACATACATACCACATCCACATACACACTCTTTCACTCTTTCCACCTCTCCATCTCGTCTGTGTTGAATCCCTCAGTCTTCTTATTTTCTATCTCCTGCTCTTTTCTCCATCCATGCTCCTCCTCCCTTTTCCAAGAAGACTGGCCCAATTTTTCTTTGAAATTTAAATCGGATTGAAACATAAACATTCAACTCTGGAGTCAGTTTCATGATACAGATGGTAAAATGGGAAGAGAGGAAGAGAGAGGACCATGAGAAACAGAGAGATCCTTTTGAAAGATTTAGAATTTCAAAAAGACGCAAGTCATGAGGAAACCGGGGCTTCCCCCACTTTACTTGGTCAGGCCGCTCAGGTATGTGCATGACTGCCAAAGCATATTTCGGGCCCTGTTTTATATTTTTCTATCCATCCAACCTGCAGTTGTGGACGACCTACCTTCGCTCTACCCCTCCCGTTCTGGTGTCGTGTAAGAAGACAAGCTAGGCGACGCTAATCTGTCAGCTGCCAGTCCCCATCAAAACTCCTCTTCAGTTGCTATAGTAACCTTGTGGTCTTTTGCAGGTGAGAAAAAATAAGTACTAAAAATCATGCCGCATGTATGCTGCAATTGGCTACAGGGCTAAAATATGCAAATCCTGCTGACTCATTTGCTGATATGAGATTGTAGTGGGTATATTTCTACTCAACCAAAGACTCATGGACGCCTTTCATGTCTCTGTGAGCAGTGTTGATGTCCACTGCTGAGATTAGTCTGTCTATTTCATGGAAGTCAAGATAAAGTCATCTTATAGGTAAATACACTTTCTCCGGCACCAAGGTTTTTCACAAAGTATATGCAAAAATCCTAACTGTTACAGTGACATATGCGGGGTTTGTCTATTTTTGTAGCCGTGTGCACGTGTGATCTGTGGACTCTATCTGGACGCCCTTGGTTAAATTGTGCACATATAGGACTTGAAAACAAAGGTTGAGCAGGGCTCATCATAACCTTCTGTAATTCACACAGTGTGAAAGACTTCAACACCACGCATACACTCACACACAACAGTAACAACCACAGAAAACATCCCACTCTCCACAATCCTGCAGCCCACATAAGCAAATTTGACATTTAAATACTCCCACCATACTGTTCTCCACGGTCCCCAAACATTTATTATTATGACAATATCTGAATAATAATAAGATCTGAACCTTAATGTAAGAGAACAGTACAGAATCAAACTTCGTCTGATCACATATTCTGTGTTGAGGTATGTAAAACAATATCATAGGCGTAAATCTGCAAGACCACAACAGGTGAGGGAATAGAATATTTGCTGTTTGGGTCATTAAGGTGATATTTATTTACATTTATATAAATCTTGTAAGTGCTTAAAGATCAAATTATCACTACAGTGTATATTATGCATTAGAGCCAATCAAAAAAATATATTTTTTACATTGTTTATAGTGATTTTTCAGTTGTATTGATTGAACTGATTGAGTGTGTGTGTGTGTCAACAGAACCTCGATAAGACTCCGGTTCCATAGTCTAAGATTTCAACCAGTAACCGATTCATCACTCCTACGTGTGACCTCCTGCTCATGTTTACAATTTAATATAGCAAAAGTTGGCTTGAGAGCCTGCACACCATTTTACAACAGAAAAGTAGTTTGTTTCCTTCCTTCCACAGTGAGTTCACAGTGGGAGCTTATACACTTAATTATTTTCAGAATCGTCCCCAATCATTTCTGTTATTTGAGTTCTCATCTCAAAGTGCTCTGTGTTGTTGGTCTGCGTGTTGTGTGGGTGTGTGTGTGTGTGTGTGTGTGTGTGTGTGTGTGTGTGTGTGAAACAAGAACAAGTTTCCGATCAGGGACAAAGCAGCTAGCACAGAATCACTGTGGGAAGCAGAAAACGATGGAGGAACGGAGAGAAAAACTCAGCAAATAAAAGAGTGAAGAGACTCAAAAAAAAAGATGAGGGGGCATCGACAGTTGGTTGAAATAGTGCATGAGTAAAAACGACAGAGACGGAAAGTCCGAGGTGAGGTTAACAGGAGAGTCTTAGCAAGCAGAACAATGGAAATAAATCTGAGAGATGGATTGAAGGAAACACTGTTCCATCCCATCGTGTTTTTCCTGTCAGTCAGCAACATATAAATAAAACCAGTGCTTCTTTCTCTGTACAAAATGATATATGAGGAAAAATCCACAACACCTGGCCTGGAAAGCTTTTAATGAATAAAAGACGAAAGAACTAGAATCTAAAGAAAGCTATAAAAGCTATATGGGGAAAGGAAGTTTCTTTAGCCTACATTTTGTTATAATTGTAGAATGCAAAGAAAATATGCTGTATTTTTAGTAAAGTCATACTTTTGGTCAGCCATTAAACTAAAAGTTTTCAAAGTGTGAAGCATTAAAAAGAACTGTTATTTCCTGATGTTTTAATAAAATGAAAAGCTAGAAAAGAGGGGAGCATCATTTGGTTTTTGCCTCTGATATCAAAGCACTTTCCTCTCTGTACTTTGATGTATCTGTAGAAAAAAAAAAAAAAAAGATTCTTTTGGAGGCATTTCAAACTCTGGCTTTTTACGAGCCAGCCTTTCTACCTTGATGTGTCTGAAACAAACAAACATTTTTTTATCTGTATTTTCAGGAAGTGTAGATTCCATATTACCGCTGAGCAAACACCCAAAGGGGGTAAAAACAACGGGAGATTTTCTGGAAATGCGCCAGCTCAGATGTTTAAAAAAGGAAAAAATGACAGCCAGCCATTCAGCCAGCCATTCAGCCAGCCGGTTAGTCAGTCAGTCAGTCAACCAGAGTGGAAAGGAGGGCCCGAGGCCTTGTGTCTAAATGCCTGCGCACATTACATCTTATGATGTATGATGTTTTGAAATGCAAAGTATAAATCAACTGCTATGCCTCAGGGAGAGAGCTAAATAAGAAAGAGTTAGAAAATGGCTGTTACAATACATCTGACTGTTGCCTTGTAAATTCTGAGTATCACAATGTATATTTAGGTGATATTTCAGCAAATGCCTCCTGGTGGAAATAACTACATGTAATATGATTATTTATTTATCGCTGTAGGAAAGTCATTGTTTTAGGTTTACTTCAGTTGAGGTATTTCAGACTGCAGGGGCAACAGCAGCCACATGAAAACCATGAGGATGATCTACTTAACATTAGTTATAGTTATAAATGAATATTACTACTCAGACACTCTACCATTACTGACAATAATTAATTTTATAGATTGTGGATATATACTGGATCGCCACCTAGTGGCCCGGCATGCTTGTATGAGCATTTAGTTGTTTTTAAGTTCTTTTCTAAATAAAGATCTTTTGAAAAATGAAGGTTGCGTAGACAGAGATTTCTTTTATGTTGTTTTGAGGGGAAAATATCTGTTAAAAAATACCTGCAGAGTGGAGACAAGGCCTCGGTGTCTTGCACATAACAAGAATTGTGAAAAGAGCAAAGCAGAAATGCAAGGTCAACGTGTTCATGTCCAATTCTAAACAAGAGTTTAAAACTTTACAGATTTACACAACTTTGACAACAGCTGTGACATTAAAATTTAAAGGGATGACAGCACATTTAAAGCATGACTGTCAAAGAAATTACATCCAAGGAAACAAAGAGCAGCATTGAAACATGCATTATTGATAAATATCATTAATATTGAGGTAAATCCTCAGTGAAAGAAAGTCATGAAGTGAGTGAATGAGTGTAATGAAGGAGTAGGGCTCGTTATTTGTGGTTTAAATGTTCATTTATATTAAAAACAGGGAGAAATAAATAATTCAAATATCCAGGGGAAAAGGTACGGCACAATTATGAATATCAAAAAGTGAGGTGCACCACAATGATGTTTCCCTCTCCCTTTTTCCCCTTTCTCAATTGCACTGGGGCATTTGTGTGCGAAGAGGCATTGTACTGTTGTTCCTTTAGTAACACATCAGCTGTCAGTCACTTGTGCATAACCTGTAACTATCAACAGCAGCAATATTCAGGCAATTAAAAACACAGCAATAACAGACAAACTAATGTAAAAAGCCCACCTGAAACTCCGAGGGTCCACGGATGTTTTGCTATGAAGCCTGGTGTTTTGTGTTTCTGTTCATTTTTAGAGATTAAATACTGTCCCTCTGGGTGCTCAGCAACTAGAACTATTCACTGTAGTACCTTGTTTATCTTGATTTGGTGTCTTCTTGCAGAAAACACTGAAACATCTGTGCATGTGTGTGTGTGTGTGTGTGTGTGTGTGTGTGTGTGTGTGTGTGTGTGTGTGTGTGTGGACAAAAAAAAATCCAGTTTGAAGAGCAATTTATCAGACACCAATAATCTTCTTTTTGCTGCCATCCGGTGGTAAATGTTGTACAGGTGTACTCGAAGGAGTGTCAGTACAGGGTGACATCACTGCTGGGTGTGGTCACTGGTGCAGCCACGACCTGTGTTGTGTGTTTTGTGTGAAGTCTGTAACCATTAAAACAAAATGTCAACTCTTTCAAGGGATCTGCACATCCTAAAAGTTGGAAAACCTTAAACTATAAGCCTTCAATCAGACTTTCCGATGTGCTCCGGTTCAAACCACCTGTGGACGTCACCGTCTGGATCAAAAGTGGCATTTAAGAGGTTTTACTAAAGGCAGGTGTTCACATTGGCTAAAGCTAGGGAGCTTGGACCAGCTTTTGTTTTCCATTTTCCTCCAGAGCAGGCGTTCCTAAATTTGAAGAATTGTGACCTCTGGGTTTGGAAGTACACATTTAAATCGATTTGAAATTTAAAGTGCCCCCATATGGTTGGGCTGAAGATGGTTCAGTTGGCCTTTTCCCGACCATGGCCAGAGGATATCTCCCCAGATTTATGATGACAGGGCAAATCCTTTTTATTTCTAAGAGTTTCTAAACCCCACACTTTGCAAAAAGGTCTTCGTGGGAGCCGGCCATGTTTTTTGAATGATCTCGCTTGGTTATAATAGAAATATCAATCTCCGTACCCCAGGTTGTGTATGAAGTTTGGTCAAATTCAAAAAGGTTCCATTCAATTTACCATTTACATTAGGCTCCACCCCCAACAAAAATGGATTGTTGGATTAAAACCGCCCAAGTTATCGCTGTGACAGACAGATGCCACTTATTCAAAATACCTACAGTCATAAGACTGTGGTTAAAATAGTGCATTCTCACATCTGTGGCAGAGTGAGGGCATGCTGCGATCACGTTGGGTGGCCGGAGCTTGTGGTGAACTATTCATGAGTACACGTGTCATTGAGATTGCTCTATCCAGTCGGGCTGTGTTTTGAATTGTTGTGTTGATTTTAGCTTGTTTTGTCCCTTTTGTTTGAGATAAGATCTTTTTGGGGAAATTTGTTTTTTTAAATCGTCTTCCTGCTGTCACTGTATTTTCTCACACTGTTTTTTTAGTACGTTGCTTCAATGCTTTATCACTGTGTACACGAACTAAAGTTGAAACTCAGATGTTTCACTGAAGTTGAACTTCTGTGACAAGACTTAATCGGGATTCACGGTAAATTAAACTTTTACTGCAGATGTCTGAGTAAATGTGAGTGGAATTCATTTTAACAGCAATATTACAGACAGTGTGTGTGTGTCTGTGTTGCAGTCATTACTCATGTTGTGGGGACCTAAATGAGTTTGCATTCACACTTTGGGGACGAGTGCATATGTCATAAAGCATTACATATTAAAGTGAAGTCATGTTTTATTGTTAGGACGAGGTCAGGCTTAGGGTTAAGTAAGTAGTTATGGTTAAGGTCTCCAGGAAATTAGTTTAAGTCAATGTAATGTCCTCTGAAGTTTAGAGACAAGGCTGTGTGTGTGTGTGTGTGTGTGTGTGTGTGTGTGTGTGTGTGTGTGTGTGTGTGTGTGTGTGTGTGTGTGTGTGTGTGTGTGTGTGTGTGTGTGAGATCAAAAAGCACAATACGTAGAGACAACCTAAGCAAAGCTCAGCTTGAAATCTGTCCGCTGGCCATCAGTTTTCCCCTCTATGTTCTCCCTCTCTCGCTCTCCCTCCCTCCCTCTCTCTCATGGCGTCTCTGTTACTATCTCTCAGTGTCTACCTGTAACTCTCTCCTTCTATTGCTTCATCTCTCTTCCCACATCCCCTCACCCCCCTGCTGAGTCTCAGCAGTAACAGGTGTTTGGTGAGGCAGGAGGCCTGTGGATCTAAATGTTCTCATCAGTCCTACAGTCGAGCTCAACAGCTGAACTCAGCATCAGTCCACAGCCTGCTCCAGCCACCGCGGCTCCTTCCTGGTCATTTTCAGTCCTCACAACAACACACGTTCAATTTCCTGCTGACAAAATACTTCTGACTACTCTACTGGTACAACTTTAAAACACCCAATGTGAATAAAACTACAACCCTGAAACAATTCATCATTGATTAGAATGTGAGCGGCAATTCATTGACAGAAAATCTGGTGATAAATGAACCTCTTGAAGTTCTAAGTACAGAAAAAAGCAAGGAAATGATCTTTGTTGTTTTCAGCTCTTGGATTTGATGCTTTTCTCTGTTTCTTCACACCACTGTACATTTTATATATTTGGGTTTTGGACAGTAACAAAGCAGGCAACTTTAAAAAGTGATAAATTGTTGTTAGATTGTCATTAGCATATTAACTATTGTAGGACTTATGTATTTTCTCTCTCCGCCAAGGAGGTTTTGTTTTTGTTTTGTCAGCAGGATTATGCAAAAACTGGAGAGGCAGGACAGATTTCAATGATACCTGGTGGAAGGACGTGGTACGGGTATGGATCCGGATCAGGGGGCAAAGCCAGGATTTCTTTTTACATTGTCTTAAACTTTGCGAGGCTTTTTTCAACATTTGCCAAATCTCTCAGAGAATAATTCATTTATCTTAATAATAAAATCAGGGATATTAAGAGGACTGATTTCTATGAGTGTGTGAAATATGGTGCAGCTTGATTGAATCGGATCCCTTGATGGAGTGGTGGACTGAACCCCTTAAAAAAAAAATCACTGTCACTTGTTTAGTTTATAGTTTATAGTTGTATAATTAATTAATTGATCACTACATAATTGAGAGAATTCAATCATAATGATGATTTTATATAAAGCTGTACATAGCTGGTGACAAACATGAACAGCTCTTACAACGGGGGAAAAGAAGCCGTATTTACAGCCAGGTTTAGGCATTGTTTGGGGAATAAAACTAAATGTCTGGATCACCCTGAGCATTGGGACCAAAACAGAGAAGTGGATTACGCCATGGGAGTAGTTTGGGAAGTTTCTGTGGATTTTTTTCACTGCAAAACGAGTCGGAATTTATTGTCATTGCTGTGACTCCACGCTGATCACAGCTGCCATCCTCCGAAAAGGAGCGAGCTACAGACTTTTTACAGCCACTTCTCAAACCCATTGGAGGGAGAGTGTTTGCTAATTAAAACCAAATTTCTCATTGGAGTCTTCGTTTGAGTCCACATAGATGAATACAGTCACACATTAAGCTTTTGTTGCCACGCGGACACCTCAGTGTTAAGTCGAGCGGAAAGTTCAACAAATGGATAAACAACAGGATAAACAACATATCAAAATGCGTATTGGGCGGCAACCACACATGTTCTCTAAGTTTCCATTCAACTCTTATCACAATGTGAAAACTACTCCTAACTTTCTGATGTGCCTGTGACAAGTCGAAGCATCTTAGAGAATTATCAGGAATACAATGAGACGCAGGCAGACAGAACTACCAACCGCAGAGGGACTTAGTTCTACTGGCTTTAGCATCTTTCCTGTGTGTGTGTGTGTATAGTATGTTTGTGTGTGTGTGTGTGTGTGTGTGTGTGTGTGTGTGTGTGTGTGTGTGTGTGTGTGTGTGTGTGTGTGTGTGTGTGTTGAGTCTCTCTCTGGTCCTGTGTCCCTTTCTCTTTATGCTTCTGTCTCTTCTTCCCCAGCAGTCGTACCTTCATCCCTCCCCCACTCTCTCTTTCTCTCTTCACTTCTCTCCTTCCTTCCCCAGCGATAGTCCTGGATTAGTTCCATTGCCTGGTTATCTAGTGTTGGCCTATTTTTCTCAGAAAAGTGTTTTTTTTACTGTGCAGTCACTCGGGTTGTCTAATCTTTGTGTGTGTGTGTGTGTGTGTGTGTGTGTGTGTGTGTGTGTGTGTGTGTGTGTGTGTGTGTGTTCACAAGATGTTGCTTTTAAATGTACTTTGCGATGAGACTTTAACAAATAATCTATTAGATATTTCATTGCGTCGAATCGAGTTCAGTATCCAAGCTCCTCTGGGTTTCTTTGTTATTTGGACACTCCTTTATTTTTATTTTTTTCTCTTCTTACTTCACTACTATAAAATGAATTTAATGATCTCAATGAGCAGCTGTATCTCTGACAATATAAGCTTTGTGTATCTGTGTTACTCTGTTTTTATACAAGCTTCCAATAACATTTAGTTTTTTTTATATAAGTCCTCAGTTTATGCAGCACAAATAAAATAAAATATCACTTATAAAGGGTCTGTTGTTGCCATATTTGGTTGGTACATGATTCCCTGGATGTTTTATTACATTACTTATTTCATTAGTTTTTTTTCCCACTGATATTTTAGTTTTTCTATTCTTTATTCTTAGATAATGCCTTATTATTATTATTTTTGCCTTCATAATCTTTAAATCTTTGTAAAAATCTGTTTAAATTTCTGACTTTCAAAGTAAGATCTCACAAAGAAAGAAAAAAAAGAAATATGTTTGACAGCACAATAGATGAACCAGGAAGTTAGTTATTAACCAGTGAAGCAAAGATTCCTGGTAGTGTGTGTGTGTGTGTGTGTGTGTGTGTGTGTGTGTGTACGATTGACCAAAATGCACAATTCAAAGAGGAGACTTAAGCATGTGTGTGTCTATATGTATGTGTACACTTTTTTGCATTGTAAAAAAAAGAACTGCCTAACTGAATAAGCTGACCTCTTTCTCTTATCTCTCTCTCTCTCTCACACACATACACACACACAGCAAAACACAGCACAGCACAGCCCGGACCTTGCCCTTTTGCTTTGTCATTCTCTCTCCTTGTCTCCATTTTCACTCTGTATTGCTCTCTTGATTTAGCTCTGTCTCCATCTCAATACAACAAAGACACAACACCTCACTGATAACCTTTCTCTGCCTCCTCCTCATCGCTCCGTCGTGTGCATACAAACTCACAGCGGAGCTCGGTGCTTTCTTCGGCCTGCTCCGCCCTTGTACCCAGCTCAGCTCTCTCCCACTGCTCCTTATCAAGAGGGGGCCTTTCATTGACTAATTAGATTGTAGTTAATACCACTACAAACAGCTTAAATTCACCTCTACCAAGTTTTGTTTTATTTTTAAGCGAGATCATGCAAACACTACAGAGCGGATTACCACAAAACCGAAAGAACCCATTAAATATTGTTGGCTGCACATTTAGGGGACGTACCTGTGTGTGCAGTTTGATTTAATTTAAGGGGACTTTTGGGCCTTTCTGGTTCTATCTGTAAGGGCAACATTAAGGTTGGCTTTCCTAGTGCAATGTGAGCAAATAACGTGCGTTGTCCATAAACATATGTAAATAACTATCATGTATATTGTGACCACGGACAAAATTCTGTGCGATGATATCAAAGATGTAAGCAGAGATGTTTCAGTACATTTGGGTGCAGTGTGAGGATATCCTGTAGCTGCAGGTGTCTTGGTGAGTAAGATTTGCTCCCACAATATTAACCAACAACCTCTGGTACTACTGACTAACCCAAAACTTTCCAGGAATTCCTTCCAGCTGAACGTGTGCTGGTCTGTGACAAATGTTGCCGCTGGCTCCGGTGGAAGTAGAGTCGAGCAGCAGGCGAGGACAGACGTGTCCTGTAGCTGCGAACCCTCCTAAAATAATTTCATTAGTATGCATTTCAGAGGAGTTTTGTTCTCGTCTCATGGTCTAAACACAGTGATTATCTTCGCCGTGAGGAGAGCAGAAAATGCACTGTGGGAGATTCCAATTGGAAATGCTATTCAAACAGCCATTCGCAGCACACATCACACATGAATTAATGTACAAAGAATTTTATTGGTAGATAAATGGCCCAGCCAGCGCCGCTCATCCCATCAACCCTGGTGAATGGAAATCTTAAAAACCATTGCTTGACTCAGCGCTGACATACCGCTGCATGTTGTTGTCATTGTTAGGTTAGCATGGGCTTTCTTAGTTATGTGCTTTACTCACAAGTGTGTGCAGCGACCTGGATATGGGGTGTCTGCAGCACAAAAAAATTAAATAACATGGCCTCACCTCTCTTCTTCTCTGCTATATAGAGATATCATCAGCGGCAGTCGCATTTTAGCCGCTCTGTCGGGTGGATAGAGGGGAAACGCTGTTGTGCTAACTGTTGAGTTATGAAGCAGTCTGTTAACAGTGCACAATAAATCCATATCTCTGGCCACAACAATAAGAGCCCTGACAGTTGTGATGGAAATAAGCTCATTAAGAACAAGTGGCAGTTTATATTTATTTTTAACATTTTGGGAATAGTTTCAACATGTTTTTTCGCCACAAATCTTTGCTCTAACCAGCAACACGCAAAGCAGTTTCTCTTCTGAGGGCCATTGAGCTTGTGCATGTTAGGTGCCATTCTAGTTGATGTTTGCAGCCATTAAGTTGTATCGCAATCTCCTCTCCATATGTCGGCTGTTCTACGTCAGGAATAAATGTTTATTGATATTGTTCATTCAGGAAGCAGTGTGATGGTTGTACATTGCATTATGATGAGGAGGCCTGGGTGGCGGATGTGCTAGTTTTTCTGTGGAGAGAATGAAGAGGAGGAATGACACATGCTTCAAACAAAAATAAATGAACTATGTCCTTTAATGACATCTTGGCCCTGGTAGGAGTCATTCTGTAGTTGTTAAAGTGTCATAAATAAGATAAGATTAGCTGTTACAGCTTAACAAAACATCAAACATGCACAGCAAACTCTGCATCTAGATTTTAAAACCCTTATGAGTCAGATTTGAAGAAAAAGTTTGCAAACAACACAGTGGCATTGAAAAAACAAAAGCGAGTTCGGCAAGAACATTGCTATGACCGTGATAGTAGATATTCACGGAGATAGATAGAGCAATGTCCTTTGAAAAGAGGACAAAGGCTTGAGGAGGATGGAAATGTTTTTTCAGTAAATGCGATGGCAAGAATTTTGAGATCTCCTGAAGAACTCATCAGTTTGCTGGTGTGTGGGTCACTGAGAAAAAAAAAAAATATCTCCCTACAGGGATCAAAAAGGTATAACTTCAGTTGTGAAATTGCTGGTCCAAGTGCAGCCTGACAAACCACTTCTGCAAACGCGTCATGTGCAGCAGCCGCAGTGGAGATACAGTGAGCTGCTGACACAAGATCCTGAGGGGAGATGACACGAACCATAAGAATGTCAATGGCTCGCCTTTGCCGTGGCCCATGACCTGACTCCGTAATAGTTTGCTGTCTGGTTCCGAGAAACTCAATTAAAGTAGAACGAAATCCAGCAGCAACCTTCAAATAGAACATCCTTTTTTTTCATTTATCTAACTGTATAGGAAGACTGACCAAAGCTGGAGTTAGAATCAAATGGGAGCAAGAAGCCGTCCAATCCGGGCCCATTCCTACAAACAATAAATCAATGAGAATTGTTACATTTTGAGAGAGGGTTTCTATTTTACCCAGCGCACTAGACTTACATGTTAATTTGTCCAAAGGGCAGTTCAAAAACAGTATCATATGTTCTGAGGCCGTGGCAACTGTTAAAAGCAGCAATGTGAAACACTACACTGCCCCAGCCCGGATTTTAAATCCTGGCAGGACAAGCTAGAGCTCACTTTTCTGAATGAACAAAAAAGTAGGAGCAAAAAAAAAAAAAAGAATAAAAGAAAGGAAGATTAAAGCGGCTGTTAAAGCTGTTCAGTTTTTAAGATGTGTTGAAATGAATACATTTTTCCCAAATTAAGCCTATTGCATTTAAAAAAAATACTTTCAGTCGTGTATTTCATCTTTTACTTGACATGAGAAAAGCGGCATTTAGTTTTTATTATAGTATTTATTTATAATCCCACCAGTTCAAAGTGAAAACTAACAATTCATATTATTGCATTATACTTCCTTTGATTTGTCAGCTGTGGACTACATACAGAAATTGATATGTCTATTTCTATATATATATTAGGACTGGGCTCAAACTTATACCTCGATTGCAATTAATGAACACTTATTTTATATCCCCCCCCCCCCCCAATATATAAATTACATTGAATCTTGATGCCAGTTAGACATTGTGATGTGCTGAACCTTCACTTGAGGAATTTTTCTCTGATTTGAATTGAACACCCCTGCTCTAGAATTACATGGAAGCATTTTCAGGGTCTGACACTCGACACTGTTGGAAAAAGTGAATCTTTTATTATGATTTGACATTAAAATTGCTCTCCTGCTAACACCAGGGGAACTGGAATATCATGATTATAATAATAAACTTGTTGTAAAGGTAAGAGAACGATCCTCTTCAAAACAGTCAGCTGCAGACAGAAAATGAACAGTGCTCTCTTGTATTAAAGTCTGATGTTTTACTAACACATCCATCCACCCACAGCGTCGCCCTCTATAATGTGAATATATTTCGTTGTATTACCATATCTCTAATTTTGTCATGTCCACTAGAGGGGTTCATGGCTTTAACATTATGTTTGTCATTTTGAGACACCGGTTGAAACGACTGATGCTGTCATTCTTCTTGACAGGACAGACTCACATCTGTGGCACCACATGTGCTCTCAGTGAAATTCATCATCATTCTGGATCTGCATGCCTCTATAGTTCCAGTGATGTCTTACAAGACATGGAAGCCCCACTTCTCTTCATCTGCCCTGTCTTCTAACACACCCACTAACAGCATGACCAGGGCGCTCCAGTGCAGATATGTCATCTACTGCCAATGACTCCCCCCACAGCAATCTCAGCCCAAAAAAACTGATTTTTGACCTCTGAAATCAAACAATAGATCTTCTTGAATAAAATAGTTTTGCACCAGGATCCAACACTCCTCCTGATCCCCACATCCCCCAAAAACACATTCACACCTGGCTGGCACATGGATGCGGCAAATGCTCAGAAAGAACGTGATCCCGAGACGCTTTGCACAAGCTAAACTCTTATCAGAGACACCCACTGCAGCGATTCAACTGCAATAAACGTTATGCTTCAAGGACACCTGACAATCATTATAGAGACAAACGGAAGAACATTAAAGAAATACTCAGCGATAAAGCCCATCTTCTGAGAATCACTCACTCACCCCTGCAGGCATGAGTGATGGCTGTGAAAAGCTATACCCTCCTTAGTGATGTACAACAGAAGTGGGCTGGAAATGTAGATAAATGCAACAGATTCTAAGGGGGAGCAGGTCAAACACTAACAATATGTCAATACAAAAAAAACCTGCCGACTGTCTAACTGGCTAGCAGTGTGATTTTCCTTCGTCATACGTTGTTTGCACAGGAAGTTAAAGGTACAGTGTGTAGAATTTAGTGACATCTAGTGGTGGAGTTGCACATTGCAGCTGAATCCCCCTCCCCTCAACCTCCCCATCCAAACATAAAAGAGATCCTGGGGCAGCCTTTAGTTGTCATAAAAACTCAAAAGGTGGTTTGTCAGGTTTGGACGACTGTAAAAAACATGGCGGCCTCCGTAGAAAGGACCCGCTCCAGAGGTAAATATATAGTGTTTGAATGTAAAGGGCCCATTCTAGGGTAAAGAAAAAAACAATTCGTACAATTTAGGTGATTACACACCTAAATTATATTAGGATTGCCAATAGATCCCTTTTACCTAAAACGTACACACTGAACCTTTAAAGCAGGGTGCCGTGGGTTCAGCGAATATGTCGCCATATAAAGTCAATTAAGGGAAATGTCCTGTCACCTTAAATAAACATGTGGATTTCTCTGGGTTCGAACTTTGTTGGAAACACTTTGGATAATGTACAGAAGTCTACAAAATATATATCACAGGTCTCATCATTTTAAGACATTTTAAAGAGGAATTGTTAGACATATCTTAAAAAGTAAAACAGTATCTAACAGAGCCCATTTTTATCTGCAGTATGTTTCAAAAACAAGCAAAGTTAGAATTTTGGCAAAACTGTCTGTAAACCCACGTCTGTACCTCGCTGACTGCTAACACTGATTTCAGTATGAGAGAAGCTTTGCAGTCAGGGAAATAAATATTTTCACACTGTTGACATCATTCATCAGAGTGAGTGGGACGGCGTAGAGCTACCACTGCTGACGCACAGCTGGGGCTGGTAAGAAGAGGCCACAGATGCCGGATCAGCCTTTCTTCTATTTATTAGATTGCAGCGTTCCGCGCACACACAAGGTCCGAGGGCAGTTGGAGGGGTGGCTGCGAAAGAAAGATATATCCTTCCTCCTCAGAGCTCCTCTTTGTGAACAAAGAGAAGGCAGTGAGCTCCTCTTGGCTTCATCCCACTGACCATGTGGGCAGTCGGATGGGTTCATATCAGCAAGTCTTATACTCTCCTTTAGCCACAAGCTGAGAGGAGGAGAGGGTTTTAGGTCAACCAGCTGACCACTGCTCCGATGGAGCTCAGACCAAGAACAGGCAGCAGCAGGATAACCAGAGTCGGCTCTTATGTGGACAGGGTGAAATGTTTTATGGAAAAACAAAAGTTAGGCTCCAATAAGATGGGATGGTGGGTGTGATTCAGCAGCTACTGACGCTCAGCTGCAGCTGGAGGAAGCTTTGCAAGACAGGCCGTGGCTTTGCCAGCAGTGACACACACCAGGGAAACCCCAAGGGCACAGAAGAATGCTGGCCAGTGATCTCAATTCAGCACTATGCTGCCTGTCCTCAGTAATGTCCACACCATTCAGAGAAGTGCTAGCATCAACACAGGAGCTGAGCTGAGGAGAGAATGAGCCCGCACCTCCCAGCTTACTCACTTGATCCAAATGACATTGGGAATGGGTTCACTGCAAGAGCTCACTGCACTTAAGGCCAGGAGCTCTGTAAGCAGCTAATACACCATTCTCCTAGTGATCCTTTACGTTTGAGGGCTTGTAAGTGACACAGAATTTGAACTGCTCCCGGTATGTTTGGGTCGCAGTGGGGTAATGTGAGTGCCAAATAACTCCGGAGCCAATTAACACCAGGGACAGAGCCTGGAAGGAGGCTGGGACTGTCAGATCTCGCTACATCACCTTCCACTGCAGGTACATTAACATTTTTGTTTTTGATTAATGAATGAATTGTAAGTTCATTAATATATCAGCAACTAATCCTTGTTCTCACATCCACGAAAAAATAGTCCTGTGCACTCCTGCATCCCCGAAACGTCTCACATGAACACAGAGCTGGGTTCTTGGCGTGTTCCAATAACAGCATGTATTTGTCAGGACATCTGGCCCCTCTGAGAACGACACAGGTGAGTCAGCGGTACACTTCAATTTCCTGCCGCCACACGCCGTAGCTGTAGTTCTAGACATTGTCGGATAATTCTAGAGCAGCTGTGATGTGGCTTTGTGTAGTGCCTGCAGACAGCACACTCTGGTGGCTCCACTTTCTCAGCAGAAACATGCTTTGATACAAAGAACACACAGGGTCAGCACGTAGGGAGCCACGGTGCAGTACCTGACAAGCTACTGTCGCCACTGTCGCGCTGTCCTCTGCTGAAGGCGTTATACAATGAGGTTTTATGTATGAGCAGATGCAACTGACAAACACAAGAAAGTGATTCAAAGCTCGACTGAGAAATCCAAGAAAGTCCAGTCTATTTGTGAGAGAAGCGTCATGTGTTTACTGCAGACATGTAGTTGAACTGCGTGTCTGATCTTAAACTGACCACAAGAGAGATAGAGTTTTTTTGAAATATTCAAGATAGAAGAGGAAAAATAAGAAAAATGACGAACGAATGGAAGCAAACAGAGGGATGATCAGATAAAAGGAAAATTTAAACAAATGTTCCAAAGATCGGTCATGGTTTTTAATCTATTCGGGGATTTGAGCTGTATTTTCATATGTTAACATAATATATTCAAGCTGATTACCCAGACTTGACCTTTTCAAAGAAATTTTAGAAATTAACATGGTGATGGATCTAACAAATCTGTGTTTTGAAGGAGTCCTATGAGCTGGCCAATCTCGTGAGATAATCACAACACAGTTCAGTGAATCAAATCATTAACATAAACCCAAACAAAACCCTCTTAGTTGCGTCGGCTTGCTGTGGATCTGAAGCAACAGGCAGGATAATGCAGGTGAGATCATAAACAACAGCGTGACTAAATCTCTCCTGAAAGCCAGATCAAATTATGCCCGATTTAAGAAGCACCACTCTGAACTACAAATGAAGGTGATTTAGGGATGAGTTTGGGGATTTCATTTTACACAAAAACATTTGTGAGTAGCATTGCATACGTCAAAGTAATCTGTAAATCACAGAGAAAAAAAATACAGTCTAAAGCACTTGGCAATTTGTATGAATTTTCCAAAGTGAAGATAAATTAAATGCACAAATTCAAATATACATACATTATTATTACTGCCAAAATGAGGTGATTTATCCATTAAATCAATTTAGCTACTAGCTTTAGTAGTAAATAAGGTTTACTACAGTCTTGGTCTTGCAAAGAAGCAAACAATAAACAGAGAGGGTCGTAATGGGGATATACTTCATGTAAACCTCCACAGAGACCTTCTCAGTATATAGTCTGCCGTCTACACTATTCTTTTGTATGCTAGAAAAAAACAAAATAAAACAGCTTCATGTTGCTATAAAGAAACAACAACCCACTGTTATCCCTAACCGCACCAGCATCCTCAAACCCGACTTGGTGCATTCCCAGCTCATACCTCCTGCATACAAGCAGGGGACTATGAATACGCTTCAGTTCACAGTTTGCCAGCTCGGTAGACAATGTTCTCTCCGCAACAACAGAACCAACTCACCAAGTAGGAACCCTGCCAACTCATCAGTGACATTCATTTTCCAACAAATGTAAAGATTGAAATAGATATCTTTTTCAAATTTTGATTAAATAGATTTCCTTGATAAAATATTGCTATTTGTCCTTTTAAAAAGCTTCTTAAAATGCTCCTGTATAAACATGTGAACATGAAGCCTAAACGCTCCAATGCTGTCAAGTAATTCATGTCATTAATGTGACTTATTCTATTGTCGTCTCTTTGGGGAAAAACTCTGTAAAACTGTAAATTCTCCTCCTTCGTAGCATTACAGCTAAACTAACACATAAAAATCTAAAATGTGCAAGAATAGTTTTTTCCTCTGTATAATGACTAGAATCTGATCCATAGGCCTGTGTGCACTCTCTCTTTACTGTTTGTCCTTGTGTGATTTAACATGTGTGATTTCCAATGACCTCATTTTGATATGCACAACTTATATTACATGCATTATTGAAAGCAAGGCCTGTTATGATATTGCTCCATATGTGTCTTTATGTTCTACAAAGCAGTAACATGTTCACAGTCTTTTCATTCTATATGTTGTGGCACTTTATGAGATCGGTATTTCCCACCTTCTGCTCTGCAGCACGTGTGTGTCTAAGCGAAAGGGAACAAGCCCCGTGTGATTCTTCACAGGCCAAAGTCCCTGTAGCCTGAATTTCAGTGTTGAACAGCACTTGATAAGCAAAGACATTAAACCTAATTTCTGTTGAAGATAAGACTAAATATTGTACAGTTTAAATTAGAACAATACATCCTCCAACATCATTCATACAACCTGAGTGGTTAATCATTCTAATGTTAACATTCTCATATGAGAAATCCAGGCGACACTTGTGCATGTCTGGACTCAAAGAATAAATAAACACACAGACAGGCGCCATCATTTATGTTCAGGTCCAAGGCCGTATATTTAGATCTTATCTGTGTCATTGAGTCGACCAACCACAGCAGGAGAAAAAGAGAGAGAGAGAGAGAGAGAAAGAAAGAAAGAAAGAAAGACTGTGTGTTGTGCATGAATATCCAGGACTGTGCTCTCCACACATACACAGCCGGAGAATATTGCATGGTAAAACTGGTTTATAATTGCCTGAATCCTTAGACGGTGTTATCTTGGATGAGTTATTTTTATATCTTTGCTTCTTTGCCAATGTGAAGTTTTTTTTCTGAACTGTCATATACGGTTTATTTATGTATTGCCAAGAAAATGACTGTGATAATCTGTTATTAGCACAGGCAATGCTTTAAGTGTAGAAAACTAATAAATGCCTTTTTTGTTTTTGTTAAGTTTGTAGAGGATCAAAAATTCTGGTATAACCATTATAATGTCAAAGCATCGGCTTTAAATCTCAGTTTATTTTGTCCAACTACTATGCACCATGAATACATCCTTTTTTTAACTATTCATCCAATCTGACAGAGACTGTACTCATGTTGAAGCCGACACTGTTCTTCGACTGACTGTGTCATTTCCCATCCAAATGGAATAAGTATTCAAAGCTCAGATGTCAATGTGCTGTTGTCCAAATGTCAAGTTTTTGTTTATAGGCAGGAGGAGAGTAGAGCTGTGAAAAGTGTGAAAGTCGGAGAGGCTTGAAGAGAGAGAGAGAGAGAGAGAGAGAGAGAGAGAGAGAGAGAGAGAGAAGACAGAGATCAGAGCAGCAGACGAGCAGGAAAGACGATCTGACTGTAAATGAAAGAATGATATCTGACCTCATTTTTAGGTTGCCAGGCGATGGTTGTCCATCGTAAACTGATACAATATCAAAGTCTTCCTCCAGTGCCAGCGTGACGAAGGTCAGCTGGATCCGGTTCCTCTCCCCTGTTATTACCAGCCACGTACAGTTGGCGTAGTTGGGATAGCCGTGGGGGAAACCAGGCGACTCTATGGAGCCGTTCAGGCCTTGGACTACGCCACCACAAGATTCAGCTGGAAGAGAGAGATGAAACAATATCATATTAGTATACAACTAACTCAAATTTGCATCCTGCATTTCATCATAGAACAGCGGTCAGATGTAAAATCACGTCTGGCTCGTGTATGACAGATTTCAAGGACTTCACAGATACAGATTTGTCATGTTCGGCCTGCAGCCTTGTAACGTTTGTCAAATTCTGTACAGACCTGAGGACTAAAAACAGAGTGCACATGTAGATTCATATCACTGTGCAGAAAGGGATTCATACATTTTTTGAAACCTTTGGAAATAATGCAGTAAATTGTGTAATTTCAATAAAACACTGGGCAGATAGAGATTTAGATACACGCTCTGTGCCAAGCCAAGTGAGTAACAAGCCCCTGTACATGCAGGAACTCCACCATAATGCAACACATGGCTCGGCGCCTCCCCTGACACTGAGGCGCGTGTCATGTAAAGCTTTTAATGCAAAGTGCCTGAATGTGAGTACATACTGTATACATTTAGATTTCACGGCTCTAACCCTTTAATCCGACAGTGTTAGGGCAGCGATGCACTGATCTCCAACCACAAATAACCTCCCATGACACATTCATCCGCATTCACGCATGCACAGAATATTGTATGGTGTTGTTTTAGCAGTGTGCACCGTGTGATCGCATGGCTCACTCATTAAAACATCATGACATAAAACACGCAATAATTAAAGCATGCAGACAGGAGACTTTACACAATCCCCAGACTGTCCTCCCTTCACACTGAATACACACAGAGCCTATACTTTTCACGTCAACTCACACACACACACACACCAACAACCAGCAAAAAAAATGTTTTTCTTAAATATTTGTCAGAAAGTGCATTTTCAACATTTCTGCACATAATGTCCAACAGATTGAATAATTACGCGTAGCACACAAACTGTTAAAGTTAAGTGTTTCTGCAAAATCTAACGCTGTGGTTAAAGTGTAATTATCATGAAATTAAAACCCACTTGTTTTAAAGTAAGAGAAATCAAATGGTCGTATCATAAAAATGTCTCTGCTAAAAACCTGTGAGAGCTTCAAAGGGTAAGTGCTTATATGCTCCTGCACCACCTTTGCTTTTATCTGTGCTATTTGAGCAGTACTCTTGGCATCCGATCTCCCCGCCGCCGAGTGCCGGCCGCTGCTGAATACTTATAACCACGTACGAGCATACCTCACAGGAGTTGCACAAACACACAGAGGAACAGGCAAGAGAGCTGACCGGGTTTTGAAGAATTTATGAATAGCCGGAAAACAAGGACAGTAAAGTAGTAATTAAGCAGTTAAAGCCGCCAAAAGCTGCGCTAATGTCTAACAAATCTGGTGAAAGCTACACACGTAACTGACAGTTAATAGGCAGTAAAAAAAAAAACAGAACAAGAACCAGAGGAGAGCACAAAAAAAAAGACCAAAACCTAATAAGAGCGAGTGAAGAAGGCCAATGTGAGCCAATGCAAAACAAAGCTGAGAGAATTGGAAACAAGGATGTAAGCATTAATTGACAAAAGTTCAATTATGGCGGAAAAAAGCGATGGAGAAATAATGATGAAAAGGTTTTTATGGATCAAGAACAGCATGCGACTCTCAGTCTTCACAGTTTGTTCAGCTGCATCAAAGGCAACAGTGGAATATGACGTGGGAAAAAAAGTGAAGCCAAGAGAAGAAGAAAATGAAACGCAATCAGGCTTTAAGGATCCTCCACTATGGCACAGTGCTGTGCCTCGAGTCGCCGAGTCTCCTCCCCTCCTCATCCCTCATTTACAAACTCCACACTCACTCCACGGAAACTCTCCTCACTTCTCTCCTCCATCTTTCATCTTATGCTACTCTCTCCTCGAGAAACACTTTATACAGTTTACTCCTACAGCCACTGGTCTATGCAAGGCACGTAGCGCACAGCGTGTGATTGTGTGTGTGTGTGTGTTGTGTGTTTGTGGCAAACATGAAAGCCAGCAGTAATTGTTTCTCAGATAGCGATGGCGTTTGATTTATTAACCTTATATCGCCGAGAACACTCTCTCTTACGCACGCACCGAAATGTGTTGTACACTCCAAAGACAACTATCGGCTAGGTCATAATCCAGTCCCTCAACGGGTGTGTGTGTGTTGTATGGGTGTGTTTGTATGTGTGTGTCCGTGTTTGCGATTTTTTGGGGATATTCAACCATAACAAATTCAGATGTCACTCCCAGTTTAAAATTACATGATTTCTTGTAACTAGTACATCCGGGGTATCACACTTAACTTTGTCATGTGACATGGCTCGGGTAATAAACATTGATACACAACATCTCAACTTCACACGTCAAAGACACAAAGAAAAACGATGAATGTGTCTTTTAGGAATAAAGCTGTGATAGATCGTAGAGAAAAAAGAGAGAAGCAAATTGGCGATGTATTAATTTAGAAAAACTAAAACAAAGTAACTGCTGCCGTCGGCGGCATCGGGCTACAAGAGCGCTTTAATTTATTTTTCGATTGCAGTAAAAAACAACATTATCGTCAGATGTAACAAGCAATTGATTTTCACTGTCAGGGAGAAATATCTTTATTGAGGAAGGGAGGAATTTATAAGAAGTTTAGAAAGAGAAGTCTGTGTGTGCGTGTGTGTGTGTGTGTGTGTGTGTGTGTGTGTGTGTGTGTGTGTGTGTGTGTGTGTGTGTGTGTGGTGGGGGGGGGGCTGACCACAAGCTAAAGAGACCGACTTAGAGCATCTCAGCATAATTGCACAGTTTTCCACATATAGATACACACAAGCAGCAAACACGCTCACAAACATTTAGGAGACTAATTACCACTGCTTGCGCTCAGCACCCACTTTGCTTTGCTGACACATGTTCAGCAGATTGCTGAGTTAAGGGATTTGATATTCCCACCTAGCCTTGACCGCAGAAAATCCCAACGTGAGAGTAGTTGCGTGTGTGTGTGTGTGCTGACTCTGTTTTCTCCCTATCACATTTACAGGATGACTTTTCAAGAATCCCCCCCCATTTCACAGTGTTTTTCTCTTTCCTTTTTTTTAGCTTAATGGGCTAAAATATTGAGCAGACTGCCTCTATTTTCAGACACAACACTGCAAGCTAGAGGGGCTTCAGTGATTTTCAGTGTCACATCTTTTCTAGTTAGATGGCCCTGTGTATATCTTCATGTTTCCCCTTCACTGACTCAGGAGCAGGGCTACACCGTGTCTAGGAAAACTCAGGCCCAGGGAGTTTGACGGTTTAAACCTCAGGAAACTCAAACTCGAAAAAGGAACACACAACTTCACTTCCGTGACAGTCACAAATGTGTTGATGTGAAATACCTCTACAGCAACGACTGCGGCTAAGAGCAGCCATGATCTAAATATTTTTATAGCAACAATAGAGGTAATGACTGTGTGCGATGCGACCGGGGGTCACGTGCAGTGGGGAAGTATCTATTAACAATTACGGCCTGACTCTGTGCTTCCTCTTAATTCTAGGAAGCTCAGTGTTTTGGTTTCGAGGCCAGCCACATGTTAATTCACTGTCAGGGCTCTCATTATGTCCTGTCTGGCTGCAGCAGGCAGCTGTTTCCAGCAAAATGCTTTAAAACCCATTGCACCAAGTGACAGACAGACAGGGTTAGTGACTCGCTGGCAAGTGTAGTGGATTTAACAGCCTGATATTTCCCACACAAGTTGGTGGAGAGAAAATGCTGAGGTAAAAGAGAGGTCTTATATTCCCCAGGTGGACAGAAGCTTGGCTTTAAATAAATCTGTGTTTCCCCATCTGCTTCATTCAGAAATAGACATATTCACTTAAGTTGTTAAATTGCTAAAAAAAGTTTTTATCAACTAATAGTTTCTGCTGCCCCCAGGTGACATGAAACTATTGATTGGAACAGGGAACCGCAAAAACAGTGCACTCTCAGTGACGCCCTCAGGCTGTCATAGTTATCAAAGGACCTTTAAAAGCAACATGGTCAAGGTCTCGATCAGAACAATTGGACAAAGGTCTTGTGTTAAAGCTGGTTTGGATGGCAATCAGGAAAAAAAGAAAAAACACAACACTTGAAGGCTGGTGGACAGCACGTGCCTATCTAGCAATGTCAAAGGAAGGGGAAAACAAAAATCCTGGATCTGCCCCCCCGTAATTGAATCCACTCCAGAGTTAAAGGTTCTTGCTTGGACCCACCCTTCACCAAGTTTCAATAAATTTGGTCTGGGTAAGAGACAAACAAACAACAACATTGGTGAAGGTAATAATGAGGCACTCGAGCTCTTCCAAGACAAAAACATAAAGGATTAATGTTGTGAGACCGATGTGAGACCTCAAAAAGGGAAGTTGTAGTTTTTACAATGTTTTGTTATTTCAAAATTGTGCACAACTGTCACTGTTTGCATCTCTACAAAACGTTCCAAGACTGGAGGTTTGTTTCTCTATTGTGGGATGTTTCTTATCCAAACTAGTTCATAATAGGGACTGGGAGCTCACGGTACTTCCCAGTAAACAAACCCCCCATGTGTCACTCATGTCACTGTCTTAGGCTTATGTCATGCTAAACCTTTGACCCTAAAGTGGCCGATATGCAACCTCTTCCATTTCGTGACTGTGCCGACACATTTCGTAATGAGCTGTTGTCGGGGCAGTGTTGTGCACTGCATTTGCCATCGCTTCATAAAACTGCTCTAAGTGCTTTGGCATCACAGGACTGACAGCAGTTCCCAAACCCCCAAACAAACAGGCTTGGGCTGCTCCACTGAGACTGTTGAGGCAAATACAAATAATGGAATGACAGAATTTCAGCCCGTGCCCGTGAGCAAGTGTGTCTGCAGAGACGGTATTATCTGCACTGAAGAATACATCACTCATGATTTGTGAAACATTTTGAGAGGTGTATTATGTGTAACTTCACAGGCCAACGATGTACTCTCAATTTATTCTTTTTTTCCTTAAGTTTGTTAAATATTTGGTTTCGGCAATTTGCTTCGGTTTGAATCATCTCCTTTCATTCTGTTCAGAACGTGAAGCTGTTAAGTTGTAGGTTGAAGGATGATTGATTACAGAGGCAGAGTGGTGGCTCCCCTCAGAAAGTCAATCTGTTGTGTTTTTCAAAGCCAGAATGATGAAAAATGAAGAGAACGTTTTATGATACACACAGACACACGCACATGTAAATATGGGTAAGAATACAGTTGTGAGCAGTTCCCCCCCTGCCTCTCACTTTATCCTTATTTTGGTCGGCTTCTGGCTTTGATCGTGTCTCTCTTTCTTCCTTACACGGACACACGGACACACTCATACACACAAACACACCATCAATCCCATCTACCTCTGCTATCTTCAGACAGCATCCCCTTCTCCTTGCTGACAATGCTTGGGATTTACTTTGGAAATGGCCTTGATTCTCCCTGTGTATCTCTTCGTGTTCGTCTGTGTGTGTGTGTGTGTGTGTGTGTGTGTGTGTGTGTGTGTCACAGGGCGTATGATACATGTTTCTCCTCCATTCCTGTGGTTGTCATGGTGACCTGTGACTGTGAATGTCCTGTCCTTACCACCAGTTTAGCCTGTCACCTTCACTGTAGATTAAATTTACAGTTTAGACTCATTTTAATTTGCATCTAATTTACATCTTATTTACAATAATTTACATCTGACTAGTTTATTAATCTTGTATTTGACAAAGAGGCTCTTTAATCTATTCTTATATGATAAAAGGCATGGAAGACTTTACATCATTGTTTGATAAAAGTTTTCACCTCGGCATAAGTAAACTTTTTACTGAGTACCAGTCTTCACTTAAGGGTTACAGTTTCTCTTAACTGGTTAACGAGCTCGACAGTTTTTGCCGACAGAGTCATTCACATTAAAAAAACATGGTAAAACAAGTTGCACTGGCCATCTACTCAGAGTCGTGATGGAGGCAAAAAGTTCAAAATGGGGAATTTAGTCTTAAAAGTAATTGCTTTCACGGGAAAACCCAGTCTTTTTAGCACAGTTAACTAGATGGACGTTCATATGATTTCCGAAGACCTGCTCTTATCCCCGCTGAGCACCAGCTAAATGGCCTAAACACTTCAATCTAACTGCAGTCCCATTTACTTAAACTGTTTGACAGTGGGCTGACAGAGCGCGAGGAACGGCGATACAGAGAAAGACAGACAGAGAGAGAGGTTGCGGTATTTGTTCTTTCTGTGATAAATATAGGAGGTGAGTGGGTGGAATAAAAACAACCTAACACTCCAGCAGGATAAGAAACACAGAGAGAGAAAGAAATAACCACACCAGGACAGAGACAATATGACACGGGGATAATAACGGTGAGAAAGTGAGGGAGAGACGTAATGACACTTAGGGGGGGAGATGCGAGGATACTAATATAGAGATAATTGTGGTAAAAGAGGGATGGGGAGAGATAGGGAAGGATAAAGGGATGAGAGAGCAGGACAGAGGGAGAGCGAGGTAAGGGAGGTGGAGGCTGATGACAGAGGGCTGGGGAAACAGATACAGGGAGCTGCAGGGAGGAAGAGATGCATGGGGAGGCAAACAGGGGAGGCGATAACACCGCGGCAATGAAGAGAGCAAGGATTGGACATATAGGGCTGAGGAGAGAAAGAGATGGAGGAGGGGAGATGGAGAGACAAACACAATGTGGAAGAAACACGACGAGTCTGACACAGAGATAATGAAAAAGAAGGGGTTGGAGGGGGGGGGGGGGGTACTTGAGAAAAGGTGGAGAAGAGAGAAAGAAAACGAGGATGGAGAAAAGCAGAACAGACTCCTCTCCTCTGTCTCTCCTTTCCTCTCCACTTTTTCATAGCTGGTGTTGAATCACTGCAGTCAATAGTTCTACACAGCGTAACTTAGAAAGATGCATTTGATTTGTGGCCCAGCACGCCGTGGAAAGAGAAGGCCGGCGTTTGATTTATGAGCCGGGGACCTTGTGGTCAGGTTGGACTCGAGCGCCCCACCTCTCTGCTGCTCCTCAGCCCCTAAAATTTAACAATCTGTCTGATCGTTATGTAGATCTGTGCACCGGCCCAATCCCTCACAGAACAATGCAGTGGTTGTTTGAGTTGTTGGGCAGAAATGATTGAATTCATTTTTCTACCTTGGTGATATCTACATCTCTGTACTGTGAGATGGATTGAGAATGAGAGTTGCTTCGGTTTGATTGCTAACATGCGGCACTTGGAGGAAAACACCTCAGATCTGTAAAAATCCTCAAGCAATCGTTCATATCGTATTTAGGTCTTTATATATAAAGTGAAAATATAACTTTAAACGGGAGAAAAGCTTGTGGGATATAAATCAAACAACCACACCTGGAGGATTTAGTTGTGTATTTTGATAAAGACTTACACAGTGTGGATGTTTATAGATGTGTTTATCTGTATGTATTTGCAGCTCCTATTTTATATACTACTTATTATCAGTCACGTGATAAACACATTCACACTCAATACCTTTCCTACGAAGCTACATGATGTAATATTCGTGCCTTATTTTTGAGCCAGTGATTTTATTACAGAAAACCATGTTTTGCAAGCACATGTTTATGTAAAAGCACATTACATTTGTTCAAGGTTCAAGGTAACTGTATTGTACTCGAGGGGCAATTTGTTCTACAGCCAGCAGAGCAATCACACAACCAGTGGACATGTATAAAACATAAACAACATACCATAAATACTTAATACACTCATGTGCAGGTATTTAAAAGGCCAGTGGCGACAGGGACAAATTAGTTCTTCCGTCTGTTTTTTGTGCCATAAAAGCAACCAATCAGAAGAGGTAAACTTTGACAGGAGAATTACTCCAAGCAATATAACTAGACACCAAACATCCAAACAAAAATGTTGCCTTCTACAATTGGTTTCCCACAGTGAGAGACACAGTGTGAGTGAGTGTGCAAACAAGTTATTGATCCCCGAAAAGGATTTTTTTGTAAAAGAGTTGTTTTTTTGCTCAAACACAATTATTTTCTGTGTGCCAAGAATTTCTCATTGAAATATAATTTATATGCTTGCAAAATACATCGCAAATAGCTCGTTCAGGAACAAGTCGTGAATGTAATGAAATAGTCAATCAGCACATTTCTCCTCCGAGATGGAGAAAACACAAGTCAGAGCTAATTTCGGAGGTAATGTTCTTAAATGTATCTGTTAAATCTCCAGCGACACAAGAAGTCCGTAGACGGGCTTAATGAGTGAGGAGGAAGGATTGAGCAGATGCTCCACGTTTTGCCCCTGCTAAACAGTTTCCAGAGGACATGCGTGTCATGCGAACCAAGTAGGAACACTGTTGTAGCGATGGTGTGCTTTTTTAGGGATGAAAGTGTCAGGGGTCAAAGGGTCAGTTTGCATGTTTACCACTCTTTGGTGTGAACTAAAATATCTCTACAACCCATTGCTTGGATTCCCATGAATAAAACCTGTAAAACCTAATGTTAAACAGACATTTGAATTTCAAACACCCTAATAAGAGGGTGACCAGGGGCGCAGTTCGATCCCCAGTCTTCCCCATCTGCATGCCGAAGTGTCCTTGGGCAAGATGCTGAACCCTGAATTGCCCCTCATAGAACAACGAAGTGCTGCTAATACTGTATGAATGTGTGTGTGAATGGGTGGATGTAAAACTGTACTGTAAAGAGCTTTGAGTGGTCATCAAGACTAGAAAAGCACTATATAAATACAATAATGCAACGTTAATCTCGAAACACCACTTTGTGAAAATACAGGCTCACAGAGCTGCTAGCATGGCTGTAGGGGCGACTCTGTTATTTCTTTCTGTGAGTAAGATGCTACTGTGTTTTATTGTCTTGCTCACATTGACAGCTGTTGGGAGGGCTGACCATATGGTCTGGTTGTTGGTTTACGGGACAGGCTCTCCCATAGAAAAACCACGATGAGCAAACACAAAGGCTGAACCTGAGCATGGAAATCTAGGGGGAGGGTATAAGAAGTCAGTGCAAAGTCAACAAAGAGGGAAAGTACTTTCTTTGCTGAAACGCCCCAAGTATGGTGCTGCAATGTGGCATCCAGTATGATGCAAATGTCCGCTGAATTCTACTCATCCCATCTGCTCAGAAGCGGACAGAGGGGGGATCTGGCAGCAGAAAAGACCGAAGACGAGAAGAGAGAGACAAGTGGAGACAGACTGAGGGACGGACACAAAGACGGCTGAGGGGGAGAGGTGAATTGGGTTGGAAAGACAGCGGAGAGCAATCTGAAATTAATCTAGACACTCCAGATGGTTTGAAATTTGTGTATGTGTGAGCACGAGTACATGTGTGCGCCTCTGTTGTTGCCAGCTTGTCCATTTGGGCCTGTGTATAGGTATTTACCCATGTTTGTGTGTTTTGTATTATTTCGGACAAACAAGAACATCTGGTATGTGCACAATGAGAAAGTTCCCATCTCATTTTGATGGGAAAAGACAAAAAGGCCCACACACGCATATACACACGCATATACACACACACACACACACACACACACACACACACACACACACACACACACACACACACACACACACACACACACACACACACACACACACACACACACACACACACACACACACACACACACACACACACACGCACACACACACAATAAGACTAAACCCCTATAATATGACAGTAAAGTATTTTCCAGTCTATGATTTGTATTTTATTTATATACTGCATGTATTGTTATTACTGATATTAAATAATGTTGAGCATGTGAGATTACAGTAACATGTTATGTGACCATGAGCTCTGCCTGCCTGTAGCGAGAGGCCATTTTGTTTCTTATTTGAAACATAAAATAAATGTGAAATGTCCACGGTAATTTATTCTCTCAATTCTAATTAAATTAAAGTAATAGAAGTAAAACAGCCATTATTCCTGGTCTTTTCTTTTGTTAACAGGGAATATTCTAAATGATATACGCATTTAATTGAACAATAATCATGACTTGCGGAAAAAGTGAATGTAATTAGACGTAAGTGGCAGTTATGTCGTCTGACTTTAATTTGATCTTTTCTTTAACCTTCCAGTTGATCAAAGTGATGAGTCACACACACACGCACACACACACACGCACTCACACACACACACACACGCACTCACACACACACATACACCCACACACACACAAACACACACAAACACAATTGTCGGTGGCCGAGCTCCATTTTCAGCTCTATTTCAAACAGAGCGAAAAGAACACCTCTACTGCCAATGAGTCATGGTCCAGTCGACAGGGGACTTGACAAATATGAAACACTTTATCACCCTCTCCCTTGGAGAATATTGACATGTGAATTAAAAATACTAATTTAACATCACTCAAGCTATTTGTGTATTTGCATATTTACCTGACTGATATGCTTACCTCAAATAACCCACGTGTTTCATACACTACAGCGAATGCGACCAGTTTTTTACAGGATAATTGCTTTTAGAGATGTTACTGGAAACAATGAAACACTGTTAGCATTGACCAAAGTATATTTTAAAAAAGGGATTTTATGTAAATGTTTGCTATTGCTATATATTGCCAACTTTAGCATTACTGACCAGACTAGAAACACTACATTCAGTAACATTTGTGTTCAGCATCAGACTTAATTTCTTTAGTTGACAAGAGTTTTTTTTTTTTAAATGTCAGTATAGTATAAACGCTTGTATTAACTTTTGTTTATATCACTATCAGTAAAGTAAGGCAGTAATGTTCTTCTGTGAAAATGGAGGACGCTAGCAACCAAAGCCGTCCTGAGGGTGCAATCACACCAAAGTGTCTGAGGGGTGTTTTGGGTTCCATATCGTACACGGTAAAGTAATGAACGAAGGTAAGGTTGTTTATAGACTTTCTTCCATGCAACTGGATTACTCTTAAATGACAACAAATCTGCGGGCTCACCTGTTGGCTTGCCACCAAATTGAGGCAGTGGAGGAGCCACTACAAATGCACAGAGCAACACCAAGCGCTCAAAAAAGTGACAGCCCTGGCATCCAGTGAGCCCTGAAGAAATAGAACTGCTCATTGGAGATATTACAACCTCTTGCAAACGCTGAAGTTCTTGGCAAGCGACCATCACCACCACCTACTCCCAGAAAGAAACCATGTTCAGCGGCAGAAAAGACTTATACAGCACCTATAAGAGTCTGAGGGTCTTAACAACTTTGTATCTGTTTGCCATCCTATACCCTTAACTGTCCACCAAGTAGATTTCAAAATACACGTATAACGTATAAACATATAAATATGTACATGTAAAGGAGTCGTTCTTTATCTTGAGCAGATTGTCTGGCAGGTGTACAACAAGAGGCTGTTCCTTATCTTTATTTCAACAGCACTCAAAAAACCACAAAGCTCTAAAATTCATTCAAAATTGGGTGTTTTTAATCATTGTTCTTTAAAGTGATGAATTATACACTACAAGTTCAGTGAAAGATATAATTTGGTGGAAAGTAGGCCTGCGCTGCTTCCATCCTGCATCGCTGTATGTCGGTATTAAACTGATGGCCAGAGATGGGTTGAAGTAATTCAGTTATGAATAATTCAGCTTCCTTTCCCCAGTGATATTAATTGAGTCCTGTCAAATCTAGTATTTACCTAATTAGTTACACCTAACTGCAGATCAGTATTTTACTGTGTGAACCAGGCATTTATGGCGTTAAGGCGGAGTTAGCAGGAAAAAGAAGCGTATCCCTGTGAATTCACTCCATCGGGGCTTTTTTCTAAAGGCCTCTGTTCACATTGTTTTCTATGTAACTGTCTCTTGTGAGTGTCTCCTGTGAGTGTGTGTGTGTCTCCTATGAGAGGAGGTGAGACAAGAGGTGAGGGAGATGCAGAGAGACGTATAGAGATGCTCTGCTGGAAGATCTGCGTAAAAACTGCATGTGTGTAGCCGTGCACTCTGCTAATATGCATGCAACCATCTCAGACACACACAGGTCAATAAAGCAGCTGCTGTCCCATGTTTGTGGCTCCAACAAGGTGTGTTAGCCGGCCAACTGGCCCCCACAAGAACACACTAAACTGGCTTCCTGTTCATCACAGGATCGATTTTTAAAATCTTGCTGTTAACTTTTAAATCTTTAAACGGACTGGCACCGCCTTACTTAGCCGAACTTCTCCATACGCACACTCCAGTTAGGGAGCTGAGATCAGCCACTCAGCTCCTCCTCGACATACTGAGACAAGGCTCATAACCAGAGGTGATCGCACCTTCGCAGTAGCCGCCTCAAATTTGTGGAACAACCTACCACTTCACATTAGATCTGCCCCCTCTCTAACACACTTCAAATCACCACTTAAAACACATCTGTTCTCCTTGGCTTTCTCCTCGTGTTGAGTACGTTTTTATCTCAGCTGATTTTATTTATTTTATCGTATATCTTATATTTAATTTGCTCTTATTTTACTTGTATTTTATTTTTACTTCTTGCACTATGATGTTTTACATGTTACTGTCCTCCTGTTGTACCATCACACTTGTGAAGCACTTTGGTCAACCAAGCTGTTTTAAATGTGCCATATAAATAAAATTGACATTGACATTGGAGTAACATGGCTGAGTGTGTGAGTGTGTAGATTTACTGGATGTATAAGGCTGACGCATGAAGGTACAAAGGAAATAAAAGATCAAAAGAAAGATATTTCTAGAAACTACCTGAAACTTTTTATTCAGCGACTTACAAAAAAAGAGAAAAGGGGTTAAAAGTTAAATAGGGAGGTTGGGATGATTATATAATGAGCAGGTAGAGACAGAGGGAGATGCAGCTCTTTGCATCTACAGTATATATTTGCCCCTGAGGCCCTTATACTCTATATGCTGCAGTATGCTTTGTTATTCATCTGTAGCGACATTGATGTTTCACATGAGCTAGCAGGTTGTGTGTGTGTGAAAGAGAGAGAGAGATGTGCACAGAAAGAGAGGAACAGGAAGAGTTGAGAAGAGGAAAATACTGTAGAGGTAAGTAAACAGATGCAGATAAAATGAAGGACAAGAAAGAGGAAGAGCTAATGCCTCCAAATAAGGCAGACAGACGCAGTCTGCTTCATCCTGGCAAATAACATTTTCATGGAAAATTTCCGGTCCAATATTTACTCCCTTTAAAAAAAAAGTGACAGCTCTGACAAAATAATTTAATTTGGCTACTCCAGTCAAGTACAAAGTGAAAATAGGGAGAGGGGTCAGACCTATGCAGGGGCCTTTCTGTGAGAGGCTGCATGTTCTCAATGTGCAGGGGTGTTCTCTGTATCCACACATGCTGACTGGATGTTAGGTGGATTGGACACTAGCTGTGAATGTGAGTGTGAATGGTTGTATGTGTGTGTTGGCCCTGTGATATGCTGGCGACCTGTCCAGGGTAAACCCCGCCTCTCGCCCAATGTCAGCTAGGATTGGCTGCAGCTCCCCCCTAACATCCAAAGGACAAGCAGTATAGATAATGGATAGAGTGGTGTTTAAAAAAAATGTGTTTTCATTCTTTGCCTTTGTCCCGTTATTGTCCCAGTTTTGCCCCTGGAGACAAACATTTATTCTAGGTGTTATCAGATTGAAATCATATCTAGATATAATCAGGAAATGAAAACGCATTTGCTTGGTGCAAGAATATAACTTACAACTACACGATGCTACAAGAGTTCGGTCATGTTGTTTCCTGCCATGACATTAGTAGACCAACGATTCCAGAAGGAGAAGAACACACCAGAGGAGGATGTCAACACAAATTAGTTGAGACAGTGTTGTCTGCCATCAAAAATTGAAGTCAGGCCTCTCCACGCACAGACCACATCTTATTTCAGAAAATATATTGTCTTCTGTCTATTTGAGTTTGCAACAACATACACATCGAACTCAGGAAACATAACTACAAGCACATCAAACATGTGGTTATTCTAACTTGTGTTTGTCGTCTGCAAAAATGCTTGTATTATGTATGAGGGGACATTTCCTTTGCAGTTGATGAAATTCTGCAGCTATCTGTGAGCAGCAAGACGCGTGTGTTCGAACCACCTGCAGCCTATAATTTGAAGAATAGTAAATTTTTTCAGAGCAGCTCACACTCCTCATCTATGATTAAATCCTGCTGAACGAGCGCCTAAACTGAGCCACACTTGTTGCACATTTGGAATAGTGTGTGTGGGCCTGTGTGTGTGCATTTGTGTTTCCAGACTCTGCACCTCCTGATAAAGCACATCAGCTTCCTCATGGGAGATTTCTGGGCTCTTTTCTCCATTACCAAATGTCAGTGAGTGCTGGGAGCGCACTGCTGTTAAATGGGATGAGAGGAGCTGATCTGATTGTTCATGATTGATGCCGATAATTTATTCCTCTAATCCAGCCTCCTTTGCATTAGCGCTGCAGGTGCACCGCCAGAGCGCTACAGCCTCTGGCCATGAAATTACCCCAAAATTCTGCCAGTAAAAACTGACGGAACCACCATGAAGAAAAAGAGACTCAATTGCACGGCTATGAGACAAAAGTTGAATTCGACAAATAGCTGTCTTTTGCCTGGCAAAAAAAAACCCATCTGGTACACAGGTGAACAGTCAGCGGTAAAGGCAAACAAATCTGGCAGGGAGAAGACAAGGTCACAGGGAAACCAGCTGGAATAAAAAAACAATACAACAAAAACAGGGACACTGAACACTGGAGAAATAGCTGGAACACTTGACACAAGGTGGAAAGATTAACTGTCACCAAGGAAAGGGACGGCACGGGCTGGACAAACTAGTGAGGAGAAAACAGGTGAAATGAGTCCAAGTGGGGCAGCCAGCGCGCCGACGGGGAAACACACAAGGGCAAGTGAAGCTTCCGATGCGAGTGGGAGGGGTTTTCAGCTAAATAAAATAGGAAACAGCTAGTAAATGAATGACATAAAGAAAAACACAACCCGAAGGAGCACAGAGAGGCAGGACACCAGTCAGCCAAGTGTGCGAGTGCAGTAAATTTGACTCACATGCAGAAACGGAGGCCTCTGAGGAAGTGCAGAAGGGGAGGTTGAAAGGGAGGGAGAGAGCGAGAGTGAGACGCAGAAGAAAAGTGGAACATGCAGACGGAAGAGGGGGAAACTGTTGTCTCGTTTCAAAGGGAGACGGGGGGGGGGGGGCTGGGTGGGTTGCCTGTGCGTGGGGGTGGGGGGGGCACAAAGAGTGAAACCCCCTTTCCCATCCCACAGGAAGAAATGAAAACTTGTGTCGTTACCAGGGTGGGTGCTTTTATTCTGGTGTTTCTATAGCAACAGTTTCTATGTGCCCATTTTACCGACCTGCAGAGTTGTTATTATGCAATGTGCGAAAACACACACACACACACACATGCCAGAAACAATATGATTATTACTAATCATGCAGAGACAGACATCATCCTAACCATACTGCATACATACAGAACCAGCTGACACACACACACACAAACACACATTCTTATAGAGACACTAGTGCATGGGATGAGTTTAACATGACACAACATGTTCCCTCCGTGGGCCTCCTCAAAAAGCAGGAAGGTGAAGATGGAATTAAAAGGCAGCGCAATGAGAAATGAAATATTCAGAAAAATTGCAGTTTTATTATTTATTTTTCTCACTGTTCTCATCTTAGCTCCTTTGAACTTCTGTTACTTTGTCCCTCCTCCCCGCGCCACACTGTGCACGTGTGTGTCCTAATCTGTATTTGTGTGTATCTGTTTGTGTGCAGCCATATATCCTGTATGATCGTGGCACGTTGTCATTCTCAGGATGACAGATTGAGACAGAGAAGCATGACCGAGAACCTTGGACATCGATCTTCTACAGCGCGTGTGCATCAGGGTGCGCGCGCAAGAGCCCTCAACTCTTTAACAAACGACCCCGCATTCATGCATGATTTAGCTAAGGATTTTAAACATACGCACATGCACACGGGATCATTAAACTCGGCGGATGGTGGCTTTTGCCTTCAGCACTTCCCACGACAACAGAATCTCATCAACACTTTCACCTAACCTTTTGTTGCTGCAGTAATCAACGATTAACAGTCTGTTAGGACGACAAGGAAAAGGCGAGCGGCGAGACAGAGAGGGAGCGATGGGGTGAGAGGCAGTGATAAACAGAGGAGGGGGAAATAAATAAGCAAATAAATGAATACAGTCTGACGGGAGGGAGGGAGGGAGGGAGGGGAGACAGATACACGTACACTCACTCACAGGTCACATGTATCACACCTACCCAGCATAAGCCGTTCTACATGACAGGCTATTGTAATTAGCCTATTAAAGGGACAGTAATCGTATTACCATGAATGGGTTGCTATTGAGATGAAACAGAAAACATTTAAGAGCTAATACAAGGTTCAAGGGACTGAGGCACACACACACACACACACTACAGCCTCTGTTGCTAACGTTTAATCCTAAACTCGGCAAGAAACTCAAAATTTTATTAAAAGTAAAGTAAAAAAGAAAAAAATACAATATTCACTTCTGAATTCGGACGATGGCAACATGGGAAAAAAAAACAAGGATCAAGTGAAGTTGAAGCCGCCTGCTTCAGCTTTCCTGTGATTTTGGTCTCGGGGGGGTCTGAGTCCTGAGGAGCATGACATCCTGTCACCATCTCCAGCCTCAGTTTTATGCATGAACCTCTGTCACACAAACTCTCTGCGGACATGGGTGGATCGCATTGAGTTTTCCTGGCAGAGTGGTAGCAACTTTATCTGAATACTAAAAGAGTAGAGTCCCACCTCAGGAAACAAAAAACTCATCTGCTAATGGATTTGAACATTAAAGCTTTGCTCATGGGTAAACACTTGTTAAGTCAGGGGACTGGAACCATGCAGCGAAACTCCAGCCAATAACCAACGTCACACAGTGGTTCTCTACTATGGTCGGTATTAAGTTCATCACACTGGTGCTTCATTCAACCAGAGACTGTATATAAGGATGCACGATGCATTTCCACTTCGCCCCACTATACTACGTTTTGTGCATGTGTAATGACGTTCAACTCCCACAGCTGTCAGATTGCTCTGAGGCAAACCACAACAGGCGCACTTACGAAAAGTCCTTCAGTGAAAAAAAAGGAACATGAGACTGACAGTGAAGACCAAAGACTGCGTATAAAGATGGACGGCACGTCTCCACTTTCTCCTGCTGTCCAGAAATGAAGCCAAAATATCCCAGATATGAACGCTGCCATCTTGAGCATTTGGAGTTTGCGCAGCGGTCATCATAGAGTAGAGCCCCGGTACTGAGGTCCTGCCGACACAGGCTTGCTCAACCAATCATGAGAGAGTCTCAGCTGTCAATCACGACATTTTTGCGCACTTTTATAGCATCAAATAACGCACTTACCGGAAAAATGTAAAAGGAACACTCCCTGAAGTGACAGAAACCATCTTTGACAAAGATTTATTTGATGTGCACTTTGAATTTTTATTTTGGTCAATGTCCAATCAACTAACATGGAGAGGGCAGGGTTAAAGACCTATACAACAGTCAGCCACCAGGGGGTGATCGTGATGCTTTAGCTTTACTTTTGGGGAGCAGTTGGGTCACCTTCACAAACAGTCTCTTGTTATCTGATGATGCATAAACTCCAGCCTCCTAAACCACATGCATGTCAGGTGTAAGCAGTGATACACACAACCATACGGGTGTTTGCCAGAGAGACTAAGATGGGCTTTATATACTATGTGTGAATGTATTGTGTCTGTGTACAGTGGCATAAATACAGCAGGACAGGAAAGACTGAGATGAAGTGGATAACAAACAGGGCTATACATCCGTATAAGTGATTATAGTTACAGGGACATAAAGCCATAGTTTCTAACTATTATTGATAGTGAGAGGGAGAGAGATGAGCAAATGAAGGGGGCTAAAGGGAGAGATGTGGAACGGATCCCCAGACGAAATATTGGTACTGAAAATAAATGAGAAACTGATCACAGATGACTAATGAACTCCTCTAACAGGGGACTTGGAACTCCTTAAAGTGATTTGTTTTAAAGCCTATTGTAAGAGTAAAGTGAAATGAGTGAGACAAGAGAAAGCCATTGTTTTCAAGAGTGTCCTGATAATTAATAAAATATAATTAAATGGTTTTCTTGAATGGTTCTTTAAAGGTTTAGAATTCTTAAATTTTATTACGAAATTGAGTCAGGGAATGTTGCTTCTATATACTGTATAATTAAGTCCTATATTATATTATCCTCAGGGAAACTAAACTAATTTATTATGTTGATCAAATGAAAAGAAGCAAATTTGATCCGATCAAAATATAATCGAGTCTAAGTTGTAATATTGCTGAACTGTGTTGTAGTAACAATGCTGTGCGACCTCTGTGGTGACTCCCATTGTGATATAACATGAATAAATTTGAGTTTCTCAGTGTTTATTTCTTATTGTTGATTTTGGAGCCCCAGAATACTCAAGACACAATATGCAACAACCTCTCTGCTAAAAAAACTAAAAAACCCAGTCGGGCTTCTTTCTGTAGCCCGCCTCAAAGATATCAATAATATAGACATCAGTTATAGATATTATGAAAGTTAAAATAAAGATAAAATATATATACGACCCCTGAGCAAAAATGCAGTTGTTTTATTAAAGGATCTGAAAAAGCCCTTCTATCCTCAACTTTATAATACTTAGGGATGTGTCATATAGACTCAACTTTACCAACAAAAAAAAAAAGAGTATCTTGTGGATGTTCCCTACAGGTTCAGCTGAGTACATCTCAACATTTCTCAGTGAACAGGAAGTGAAAAGTCGCTCGACCCTTGTTTGGTTGGTTTAGTTCAGATTTTAGTACAGCCTGTAACTGTTTCACCTGCTCAGTTGTTCGACGGCGGTGTACACGCATGGATGCTGTACGACCAAAGCTCCGAGTGTAAAGGTCAGATGGAAAAGCATTTAGGTGCATTGAAGAGAGAAAGGTTTTTCAAGGTAAAAACACTTTTATGTCTGTCTCCTTTGTCACTATACATTATACATTTTTGTATTTTGCTGCCTACGTTTTTTACTAATGCTTGAAATATACTTGACTTTTAGATTGTGTATAATGATTTTTTTTTTGCCAAAATGAAACATTTATACTTTTAAAATCTAGTGATGCAACAAGGAAATCGTTCATCAATCAACACCACTAAACTGTTAACGGACATGAAAGATGCATCATATTTTACAAAGTATGAGTGATTCTCCACTTACGGTATCATGCTAAGTAATTTGATGCCTTTTTCTCCAATCTTAAGAAACATGTTTATCCTGCTTGATCCCACATTTTGGGAACGGACCAGATTTTTTAATCCACTGCACTGCAGGGCATAAAACAGTACAACACAACAACAACAACATATTTGTCAGTGCACATTAGAAACTTGCTCTCCTGAAAAAGATCCAAAGTCGTTTGAACTCTTGGAAGCGTACAGCTCTCAAACCAAACTTCTAAAACGCACACGTGAGTGCAGTTTCTCTGTGTGTATTGATAATCCGACCTGAAGACGCTGCTGTTTCTGCTCTACTGGTTTGGAGTCGTGAGCCTGCACCATTCTCAGCCGCTCATCCAATAAGCTATTTCATCAACCAGCCGGCCAGTCATTCAGCCATCACTAAGTCTGTCAGCCAGTTATCTGGTCAGTTAGTCAACCGACCTGGGAGCCGATCAGTCAGTGACCCGAACGGTCAGTCTGACAGGACGGCAGCCGGTTATCAAAACCTGCAGCTGGACCCTAGAGAGGATGGTTTCATATGTTAGTGTAAATCCTGACCTTACTTCATTTAGAGAGCTCTTGTTAGGACTAAATCAATCTGGAAGCCCATCGGCTGTTGTCTGAAGACAAATTAGCCTTAAATCTTGGGTCTTTTAGTGTAGACAGCGAATATAGTCAAACGTTTCCCCATATAAAACACAAACGGTTTTTGGAGGTGAGTCAGGTTGCCATGTTGACGACAATTTATCTGCCTATGAATGCAGATCAATTCCAAAGCCGATAGCCATTCCCCTTTTCTGCTCTCCACACGGACTGTTTACCTGCTGGCAACCAAAGCCTGCTCTAAAGTGATTGGTCAAACAATAAATAGAAATCCTGAGGCTTCCGGCCCCAAAATCGTGTCCCTCACCTACAGATTCTGCATATTCCCATGCAGAATATGTTTATAGAGAATAGGCCGAAATTAACCACCCAGGGGCATTTCCAAAGTGGCGGTCAGTTGTGGTAAGAGTTCCCTATTCACGCTATTCTGCCCCGCCCAGTTTTTTATCTTCAAAACCAAAAATGTAAATTGTTACTTTCTAATCTGTAGAAAACGTTCTACCTAAAGTCTACAAACAGCTTTTTGAACAAACAATGCTTGTTCATGTTATCACCTTCATGCCTCCTTTTTTTTTTTTGCTGCAATTTCAGTAGTTAAACATATAAGAAAAAAGGAACTTTACACACATATGATTATAGTCATCATTTACATATGTGTGTGTGTTTCATAGTGATATGTAAACAGGCAGCAGCGTAGAGCAGGAGTCACTAACAGCATAAAGAATAGAGAGCGAGAAACAGGGGGATGGGGGGGCGGGGGGGGTATAGTGTCTGAATCAGTGTTTGTTTTATTTAGTTTGACAGCTTGTTGACAGCGCTGGCTTGTTTTTGATGCTGTCAGACGATTATTCATTTAAAGCCGAATCCAGTTTGGACCACAAGGCCTATTGAATTATACACATTGAACAGAATTGTTCCAGCACCACAAAGAGTTAGCTTCAGTTTAAGCCCACAGCTCCTGTCGCTGTGAGGGGGTGAGCTACATCTGTCTGCAGTGGGAGGTGCTGAGGACATGTTAAATCATAGATGGCCTCGACTGATCTCACCGGCCTCCAAGAGCAGATTTACTATGCAGGCTGTCGAAAGTGTGACCCATTAAAAGCCGTAATTGACTACAGGAACTTTTGTTGCTAGTGTGAAGTGACAAGAGGGAATGTGAAGGGAGCCGATGTTTGTTTCTGTGTTGTGTTTTAAAGCAGGAGGGGGGGGGAAAAACAAGCAAAGAAGCCACGAGAATCCCATGTTTGCAACATTTTGTAGTTAGTCTAAAGTGACAAATGATTTCTGGTATGGTGAGACCAAAGTAAATCTTAATGAAAGTTTTACTGAGTCGAATGACACGAGGAGACAGCGTTGAAATACACACAGACATTTGTTTCCAGTGTGATTTACGACGCGCTGACAGAAGTGGTTTCAATAACACAACTGACTAAAGGAACTTATCCCATCAAAAATTGCTGTAGTGTGACAGAAATTAATTACTACGTTAGCAGCGGCTGACAAAATATTCTATTGTTTTTTTTCTCAGAGCAGGATTAAATAGATTAATACAACATATCTTTCTGACTTTTTATATGTCTTAATATTTTTGTCTTTTTAAACTTTTTTTCCAAGGATTGTGAAAGCATTATGTAGAGCCGTGAGTGGTCATAGAAAGAAGGAAAATATATAAGTCTATCAAGGTGACATTTTACCACACTGAAAGTTAGAAATGCAGCAAAGCCCTGTGGTACATTCTGTCACCCCTAAATTTGGAGTGCTCCCATATTCTGACCCTTAAGGTAAATGCTTTAAAACAGTCCAGAACAAACAGAACTGTATTCTTTCATCTTGCTCACTTTCCAAAGAAAGTGCAGTATGAAAGTTTTACAGAACAACAACAAAGTGACTCCTTTTTCAAACAGTCCAACTATTACCTAGAATTTCCTTGGATTGTCACCGGTAGGTATTTCGCAAAGTGGCATATTTTGGCAACTGGCTACTGTTGACAACTACATTCATGTCTCAATTCAGGGTCCGCATCCTTTGGAGGCTGCATTTGAAGACCAATTGTGTCAGTGGCACGACTGTCCCATTTCGAAGACGCCTTCAAATGCGGCTGACAATAAGTTCTTTCAACCCGGAGAAACAAAGGCTCCAGTGGATGGATCCTTCCCGGCCAAACCTATCCCGTGATTCACTGCACTTCGGTGACGAATCGTTTTTCAAAGTAAGGGCGCAGGCAAGTGGCTAGACGTCCAATGCTTGAGTATCATGCTTCAACTCAACCAAACAGCTAATGTTACACACTGAAAAGAACAAAGGGCTTCTAAACTTTCTCGTCGAGGCCAACTGTAACTCTCTTATATCTGTTATGGTGAAGCAATTTATTTTGGGATATTGCTGAAGTGATCTGTTGAGGTTTACACCACTTTATTCACTGCACCACCGATTCACGGCAGAGATGCAAATTAGACTTTTACTTTAAGCTGTCTATATTTCCCACAAGGAGCTTCCGATTCAAAATGTTAAAATCCATCATCCAAACAGGAAAATCAACAGCAGGTGCAGCACCACATCAGAAATCCTCATGTTTCCATGTATTTGGTGAACACTTTGCGATAACACCTTACTTTGACGAGTCACATTCATCCAAGATTTCATAACCTGTCTAAGACTTTCATACTGCAACACTTGTATTTGGAAAGTGAGAAGATTGACAGATTAAAGTCACTAACCCTGCGCATCGGCTCACAGTGGGAGACGCTGGTCTGTTGTAAATATACACAGATCTGCTGCACATGATTCCATCAGAAACATGAAAATGAATTCATCAAAGTGTTGGAACAGATTGTATCCTGTGCACACACATTCTGAGCATTCAATGTAGAAACAGCTGAAGAAAAGGAACTTCCTGATTCAGTTGCAGAAATAGGAAAAACACACAAAAAGAAAAAACGGAATATAAATACATTTGATGGGAGCATGCTTAGAAAGTTGTCTGTTGACATCAGTGAATATGTTCTAAATAGAGGATCAGATGCATCTTGTCTGTTAGAATGTGAAATAATTCTCAATAACCTCTTTTGAATCTGCAGCAGCCCAAAAAATATAACACTCATCATAATAATCCATAATATGAGCTAAAAGGGAAAGTTCTCCGAAAAATGAAAATTCACTCATTATCTACTCACCACTATGCCGATGGAGGGGTGGGTGAAGTGTTTGAGTCAACAAAACACTTCAGGAGTCTCAGTGGTAAACATTCACATTCGACTCAAAACAAGGTAATTTAGTTTTAAGCCTAAAAGTCCACTACCGGATGTGGCGATGCTAGCGGAGGTAGCTACACGAGGGTACGTGAACCAACCTCCGGGGAGGCTATAAGAGGAAAATTAGGCTAAAACATGGTAGAAATGAAGACGTTTCCCATCAAATATTAATGTCGGGGCTTGCAGACACTTTGATGACACGACACGAGCAGTATGGAGGCTTTTTATGTTTTTTCGGTTGTTTTATTATGTCTGAAGAAGGACTCACAATTGACTTCAATTGTAGTGGGTTCGGCTGCTACACTATTTACCCCTGATACTCCAGAAGTGTTTTGTGGACCCCAACACTTCACCCACCCCTCCATTGGAATAGGGGGTGAGTAGATAATGAGTGAATTTTCATTTTTCTGTGAACTGTCCCTTTAAGTGAGAAGAATATACCAAGCATTTTCATGGGACACTTTTATTATTCAAATTTCTAGTAGGAATTGTTACAAAAAATCATGGAGTTTGATTTACTGGCATTGAAACATAGCTTGTTCAGTTGAATCCATCCAAGCCTCTACTGTTTGAAGCTCTAGAAGCAACAGCTGTAATGGCCGAGGTCAGTTTTTCTCAGATTATGGATGAGAAACCAGAGGAGCGCGGTTCAGTTTTTACACAGATGACAGAAAAGCTGAAAGACAGACTGAGAAGCCAGTGGAACAGAGGCTCGCCTGAAGGTGTAGTCAAGACTCTCTATCCACTTCACACAGACTTCTCTCTGTGTATTTTTAGGTAACTCAATGTCATGATAAACGTTGCTCCCTGACAAATATAACTGACGCACCAGATGTTTATCACCCGCGTCTCACCACACGGCAGGGGTCTCTGTTTCATCACCGTCAACGGGGGCCAAGTGATTGATAATGATATGAAAAGAGGTTAAAGCACAAGGACACTGAAAATGTACACAAGTTCTGCAGCGTGCTGGTGGGTTATGTTATAAAAGTCACCGGTAAAATCTTGCAGTAAACAAGCAGCTGACTCCAGTCAGTTCAATCCAACTTTCTAATCCCCACAGAAGTGACTGATTTTAGGGCAAAACATGCTCAGACAACAAACCTGGCAAGACATGTGAGAGGGAGCGAGCAAGGACAGGAGAGAGTGAGAGAGAGAACAGGGCATCAGTCCAAAGGGCAATTCAGTACAGCAGGCTAACACTGTGTTGTCCAGATGGTCTGTCCTTATTATGGGGTGTATATGTTGCTGTAATGAGCGTCATAACCATAAGTCCTGCTTGCGACCCAAAAATACAAATGTTTTTTATTGAACTCACTGGACTTGGTCTTTGAAGATTTGTTTACTCACCCACATAACATTTCCATTCACTCTTGTACACACACACACACACACTAAACATACACAAGGTGATGAAATAATATTCTGAGTGTGCTCAGTATGCACGTCAATATTTATACCTCCACCAAGAAGGTTATGTTTTCATTGCTATTTGTTTGTCCAACCTTCATCGGGATTATGCAAAAACCGCTGAACCAAATTCAATAAAAACTTTATGGAGGAGTGTGGCAGGAACTAAAAGAGAACTCATTTACAGCTGGAGTGGATCTGAATCAACAGGCGAAGCATTTTTTCACTTTCTTTAACATGGGTGTTGAGGTGTGAGCTCTCCAAGAGATCTCCTATAGCTCATCAATGCCTTATCTGTTCTTTAACAAAACTGAAAATCCCATGATGCCTGGATGAAAAACAAATATTGTTGACATAACCTGAATCTTGTTTAAAAAACCCACTTAGCTTTCCCTTAACACCCCCCCCCCCCCCCCCCCCCCCATCTCTTCTTCTCATCCTGTCTTCGCTCTGTCTCTCGCCTCCCAGTTTCTGACAGGCTGAATTCACTTCTGCTTCATTCTAATGGGAGCTGCACATGCAACCTGCCCCAAGGCTACAATAAAGCTTTTAAACAGCTACGTGAAAAAGTATGTTGAGTAGTAATGGCTGCAGAAAGTGTTACATTTATTTATAACTCAACAAAAAAACAGACACCCATGCCGTAGACTCGCCCTCACACTTCCAGTCACTTAACTACAGTGAAGCCCGGACATCACTGCGAAATCGAGCACCATGAAGTGAGTCTTTGTGTTTTATAGTATCGCAGGTGATGGATAGATTTCTTAGTTTTCTAGCACATTAAGTTTAAGGAGTTTTTAAGTGGTCAGACAACACAATCTCCTCTGGGGACAAGTTGTCCAACTTAAAAAAAAACTCATTTTCAAGTGTTGTTTAAAAGAGTATTGTTAAAACACTCAAAGAACACATTGATCCAGGTTATATTACGCCCAATTACTTATTGGTTTTTTTTGTTATTTTACCAATTTGCAATTATTGTTATTGAGCTGTAGGGAGGGAGAAAGACAAAGGCCTACTTGTGAATGTGGATCCCTGGGGCACCTGATGTAATATTGGGAGATACTTAATTATAATTACCCGAGAACTCCTATCGTGAGGAATAAGAATTAGACACACTTTCTGCTTTGCGTAGCGTTTTAAGTGTATAGAAATTTATCTTGTGAGGAAAGGTGCACGGAGGTGTAGAGAAATGGCTTCGAGAATACTTAATCGGGATAAATCCACAGTTACAGGAGGGGCCTCATGTGGTTTTGTGTACAAAACGGGACTTTTTAAGAACTCTACGTTTGGAGAGAGAAGCCACATTAAGAGCAGTTAATCTACAGTAGGAGTACGGTGCACTGTGGGGAATCTAATCTAGCTCACTCCTGCTCTCACACACACACACACACACACACACACACACACACACACACACACACACACACACACACACACACACACACACACACACACACACACACACACACACACACACACAGATGAATACACAGAAACCCACAAATGCAAGCTGGTCGGAGATTTGGAGGGAGTGTGGACTGCGTGGAGGGGGGGGGTGGGGGGGGACTCCGGCAAAACTCCCCACACACTGGATTAGCTTGTCAGTTTTGTCAATATAAATGGAGAACGGAGACAGTGAGACTTTTTGTACTCCTGTCTTTGCGAGGACCAATGTGACTTATAGATCCTCACGAAGGGAGGACATTTTTGGGACGTGAGGATATTTTGTCCGGTCCTCACAACTTTTTAAAGGGGCTGAGGGAGGGTCGAGACTTGGTTTCAGGGTTTGGGAACGAAATCAGGTTTAGGTTTGGTGATCGGTGTTTAGTTTGGGTAAGGAGCTATAGGCAATGTATTATGAGTGTCCTCGCAAAGAGAGAAATCCCTGTGTGTCTGTGCGTGGGGGTGTCAATGTTTGTGTGTGTGCGCTGCCTATTTGATTTGTATAATTTCATGGAGCAATTGTAAATAAGCCAACACACTAAAGGATGCTGAGAAACGTCTGAAGAGGTTCCAGTGTGTGTGTGTGTGTGTGTGTGTGTGTGTGTGTGTGTGTGTGTGTGTGTGTGTGTGCGCGCATAGGTCTGCACATGTGTATAGACTTTCAAGGCATTGTTTTATAGAGCGTAGCAGAGCACTTGGTGTAGGAGGGGTTGAAGAATAGTATGTTATTTATCAATATCTACCATATGCTTGTAGCATTGACAACACTCACTAAATTACTGAGCCAATATTCACAGTATGGCACCGTACAAGCTTTCCAAATGACTTAATCATTTGCTTTAGTCAAACTTACAGAAAGGGAGGAAGAAAAGGAAAGAAAAAAGAGAGGCAGAGGAGGATAAAGACCTTGTGGGAAGGGAGAGAGACAGCGGAAGTAACAGAGGACCAAACATGTAATGAAACCTAGCTTCATGTATTTTCACTTCTTATTTTCAACAATTGTGTTGCTCGTAAATAGCAGGTCAAAAACTATAAGATGTTTTCTCGAGGTTTGCCGTCTCCCTTTCTGCGTATAACAGACTTGCTATGGAAAAGGTGTTTTGGTTGTTTACATTTAAATACTTACCTCCTCAAAAACACATCTCATTTTGATGTTTAAATATCACACAAACTTCACAGACACCTTAAAGTGATTTTGCGATTAATCACGATGAACTGAAAGACAGTGAAAAAAGGGGAATGGAAGATAAAAATAATAATGAAAGAGCAGTGAGAAAAATTGAAGGCAATGGGGGGCATAGTGGTGAGTGTGCGTATTCCAAAAAAGCTTTTTCTCACAAGTTTCTGTAGCCATTAAGAAGGAAAAACAGAACAAAAGAAGAAAGTACCCCTCCCTCAAAACTAGGACAAACTCGAACATAAAACACCACACTTACTTTCTAAATCCTTTTAAAAACACTCAAAGCATCCAAGTTTTCCTTCCTTTGTAAAAGCTGCTGAACCAAATATTTTTTTTGCAAGGAAAATATTGAATCGCTGATCGATAACCTGCCTTACTGGGAACAAAATGCATCTTTATGTAATTTTCACACCTGAATCTGAACCAAGCTTCATGTCTTTGTTACATTGTTTACATTTGATCCAGTTACTTCGGTTTCACATTATAATATAGGGAGCGCACTAAAGAATTTTGTATAACATATGTCTTGTCCTCATAATCTACACGGTTCAGTTTGATCAAGGTCCAAGGAACTTTTCACACCTGGTATTTTGGTTCAAACTGAAAAGTCCGAAGGTCCGGACCAAACAAGGCAGATGTCAAAGGCCCCTCAATGTGTTTCAGGACAGTACATGTGTGCTACATCAGTACCTTGTGTGTAAAATCCCCAAAAAGTTAAATATAATTGTAAATATATTAAAATCACCTCAGTCAGATAATGTCTTTTTGAAATCATAGTTTTTCCAGTTTTATATACTTTTATTTGGAAAACAATCTTGAATTACTGCAACATGTCAAAGTTCCTGTAGGAAACACATTTGTTTTCTGTGTTGTTTTGTCTTGCTTGTTAAAAGAGGCATCACAAAGTCTTTTTGATCCAGGTGTCGCATAAGGACTCGCACCAAAAGGTTTTAAATGATATCCAGTCTCCCACACACACACACACACTGTAACAGCCTGCTTGCTGTCATTTGTGTGAACCATGTTTGAGCTGAAACTCATAACTAGACACAGGGCTCAGATAAGAAGGCACCACTGTCCTTGTTTAGCCCTTTTCTGAATCCGGACTCATTAATGATTCTTCCAAGATGTGCTTTTGTAGGCATTTACATCCACAGGGGGTCAGAGTGTCGAGAAAGACCTATCCAACAGAGAGAGACGTGGAGTGGGACATGTGTTGGCTCCCTACCTACGCAGATATTTCCCACAATAACACATAAGAAAAAGAGCTTTCTGGTGCAATTGCTAGCCCTGCATCATCGCACAAATCTTGACGCTTTAATACAAATTAACCTAGCTATCGCTCACTGACGGTGTCGCACACTGACAAAGCTGCTGCTGTCGAGCTGCAATAACTCTTCCCTGTGTGCTGAAGCCTTCTGTGTTTAAGGATCAGTATGAGTCTACCATAGATCTATTACAGGAAGCTAGTCTCTCCGGCCAGTTGTGGCTGATCAGAACTATGTCAAACAACTGCATGCAGCCATCTGCACAGTCACACACACACACACACACACACACTCAGCCAAACATCTGTGCCCAGGTACTGAAGTGGAGAAGGATCCTCGTTGACAAGGTGATTGATGCTGCCGTTGTCATCTTCTGACTCCCTCTCTCTCTCTCTCTCTCTCTCTCTCTCTCTTTCTGCCTCTGCGTCTCTCTCCCTGTCCTCGCTTCCTAAACAGAACCATCAGCAATAATGAACGCTGGTCCAGATGCCCAGTAAATTTCACAGCAGTTGGCCTGTCATGCACAGGCACGCACATGAATACACAAACGTCCAGCTACATATGAAAATCACTTGTGAATATTTTGTATTGAGCTGTTGGACGACAAAAGCAGATGTTCAAAACAGAGTGGCGATTTTTCTAAGGCTCATCGTTTATTTTATTTTTTATTAAAGCATACAAGTTTCAACTTAGTTCCAGCAGGATTTTATTTATGCATGAATGAAATATTTTCAAAAAGACACTAATCACCACAGCTTTGTGCCTTTGAACTGTGTAAGGCTCATTTATGCATTAGGTGCGTATAGGGAAAAGGTTGGAGCCTTCTGTCTGTAATCTGGGCTCATCTGCGTAGTGTAGCCAATACTTCCTGTGAGACGACCATCGGACAGGAGGAAGACATTTCAACAATGGTGCAAACTTTTTGAGCGGAGACTTTAGGAGCTGGTGATCACGGCTGCTTTTGCCTCTTTCCAACGAGGTACATAATCAAAACCTCCTTCACTGTCCTCATGTTTGTAGTTGTCAGACACCCTTGACTTTGAGCTGCCCCCTAGTGGATGAATTACTCATCAACCATGCCGACGTGAAGTTATGCATGGAAGAATGTGGGCAGTGGCAGTTACATCGTTTGAAACGGACGTATGAGACTTTAATGGTCATAGCAATTGCTGAGATCATGTATTATGAGTGTCGTGAAAAAAGCAAAAAATGGATTCTGCTCTGGGAAAAAAATCATTACAGATGGACAGACATACTGATCACACTGTGCTGCATATTAGGGGGGGGATAAACGAAATGGAGAAAACAACATAGAGATACTGTTTGTACTAATTGAAGTTTTATAATCCCATCACCATTTTCGATCCTGGCTTTTGGGTGGTTGATGTATTTAAAATATCACTTTCATAATCAAAATAAACACAAATAAATGTGGTAAAAAACAAGAAACTGTTTACCTAAATAGACCAGACAAAGAGAAGTTGAACTGTCAAGTGAGAATTAGGAAGGAGTCTGCAAAGCCGGCTGAATGTTAATTAGCAGCTTTCATCTGTTTTAAGGGACAATTATTGTGTTTTTCAAAGCAACAGAAAAGCTTTGAAAGACACGGCGAAGACGTTCCACGCAGGATAAATTGTCAGAGGATGAGTAGACGTATAAATCTTACAGCCCTCTGCGGATGACCTTATTACTCTGTGTGGTCTGAAGATTCGTAATTACTAACTCAGGACATCAGCAGTTTTTTAACATCAGAGATGTGACTGACTGATCTTCTGCGGCTGCTCCAGCAATGTCTTGAAATGCCTGCTCTAATTTGAATCAAATGTGCGGATAATTGTAATTGTATCCAGGTAGAGATCTGATGATTCATGCATTTAACAACTTGCACAACGTCACATATATAGGCGAGGAGAGAACCTTGAAATAAACGTTTTACAGCATTCTGGGTGACGTTGTTTGGTGTGTTGCCGTGGTTACCGCATGGCCGCAGTAAATCATGTTAGCGCTTGGTGGAGTGACTGCCATTACCAGTGTGTCAAATTGCTGACCGGCTCTGGTAATACTGATGCCCCCTGGAAACGGCTAAAGCCTGGAAAATTATTTAATGAAGCAAAGAGAGAGGCCGGAAAGAGCATGACATGCTCCAAACAGTGAGTGAATGAAGGGACGGAAAGAGAGAGAAAAAACAGAGAACATGAGCGAGGGAGAGAGAAAATCACACCAGAGTGGCCATGTGGCAAAAGCTTTGATTATAACTGAAATGATGATTAGAGGATAATGATAATGCTAACAATGGTAATGATAGCATTTTTGTTCGAGGCCCAAGCAATCAGCCATTGGCTGCTTTAACATAGGAAATATTTAAAAAGGGATAATTTTCCTATGTGAGGAAAAATGTATGATTATTTTTCTGATTCAGCTACTGTATCTCTTATTGATAATTGCCAGGACAGCCAGAGGCAACATGCCGTGCTAATCAGGAAGCTGTCACTGATTTTCGTAGGTCTTACTCAGCTGGTAAGACGCTGCCGAGTAGACAAGTCATTTATTTGAATAATCTGTAAAATGGCTTCTTATCAAACACCCCATAATTGTGATCTTAACACCACAGGGGGTGCTGCAGTGTGCTGCACTTAAAATCCAGGGGAGGGGCTTGGAATGAGAGTTTCTTCTTCGTGATTTAGTTTCACAGGCAGTTTCAACTCATGTTTTGTGTAGAGAACGAGAGAGGAAGGCCAGAACCACGGGAGGAGACGAGAAGGTCAAGTCCTTTACTTTTTCCACAGATTGCCATTGGAAAATTGTTCGCCTCTTATCTGCGTCAGTCACCCAAACCTCGCCGTGGAACGAGGGGCTAAAAGGTTGACTGGCTGACTGACTGTCTGAATGGATGAATGGCTGGCTGACTGGCCAAGTGACTTTCCATCTATCCGCGCGCCTCGCTCTCCCTGTCCCTCACTCTGTGTGTGTCTGTCTTGTTGTCAGGCCCATTAGCTCATTAGGCAGCGTGTGTGATTGGAATAAGAACTAAGCTTGCACTAATCTCTAGACTATGACACATGCATACACACCAGTCTTTTCTTTGCCTCCACTTGCCCTTTCTCCTTCTTTCCGCAGCCTGATCTTGTTTTTTTGTCTCTCCCTCTCATTGTCTGCTCTTTGCTCGCTTTTCCATCAGTGGTTTCTTCCTCCCTCTCCCTGTGTGTGGCTGACTCTCTCTTTCTCCGTCTGTGTCCTGATGTCTCTTCACCACTACACCACCATTTCAATACCACCATCAGGACCAATAACATCTCTATTATAAACATCGTAAAAATTCAACAAAACTGTATCTGCTGATATTAAACCTAGCATGTGGTGCACCACACAGTAGCAGCAGCGGACCAGGTATAGATCACATCAAATGATCGTCAGTTAATCTGTAGATAGCTTTTATACCACAGGAAATGGGCTGTGCTGTGTTGGAAAGAAAATCTGTAATGGTGCAACTATAGTTTTCTCCCCGAGCTCAGGCAAATATGCTCACGCAAATCACATTAAGATGTTGTTCCTACAAGTGGATGCAGCTGGCAAAATTTGGGGGTCCAATTTAATGCTAAGTAGGCATAAGTATCCAAGTATACATTATGAACACCAGGCAACAAGCTACTATACACTATGAATTTTTAAAAAGGCTGTAAATGACTATGAGCAGCTGCCAGTAAGCAACCTTGTGAAAGCCGCGCAGGGGCACAGTCGCTATCGTTCCTTTCATCCATTAAAAAGTTATTTTCATTCAAGCAAGGAAGTTCTTTAAGAAGTAACTTTATAGACAGACTAATAACCATAAATATTGTAAGATAAGCTGCGCACCAGTGACGGGCAACCCCGGATGCAGCCTGCAGCCGGCCCCTTTCAGTGCGCAAATGAAAACTCGGAGATGATCTCTCTTCCCAAACCCACAGGAACAGATGGAGTCCCTAAATTATTTTTACTGTAGCTCGACTTGTGCAGCGAGACTCCGTTTTGTGATTCAAAGGTCAATGTTATGAAAACACTGACCAAGCAGGATTTCCTTTTTTTTTCCGAGCAATGCTACCACCGGGCCGCCCTTGAGAGAGGGACAAACATGTTTTACATAATTTCACAGGAGAACACAACCAGCACAGTTTGCACTTCTTGTATGGAAAAATAAAATCATGTTCAACCTGCCATTTTGCTTTGTGAGCTGCTTTATGTTGTTTTATTGTATGAGCTGCAAATGACACACACTAGCGATGTACTACTGTGGCACTGAGAGCAGAACACACTGCAAATAGAGAAAACCCAGAAAAACATCATCGTCTGGACATTCACATGCAAATATTCACAACACAGACAAAAAGACAAATGTGCTGCAAATACATTAAGCACAGAAACAGGCTCCGAGTAGCACAGGCATCCAGAGGACACAGAAAATGATGACCCCAGTTGGACTCGCTTGTTGTTTCCGCAGATACCGAGGTTATAATAAATCAAAAAAATGTACATTTGGTTTATTTACCAACACCACTGACAAGTAGCCGACTTCAAGACCGCAAAGGTCATAATGCCTTGGACAAGTGTGTCCCAGCCCGGTTCAACACCTTTTGTGTCCCCTGGAGTCACTTCTGTTGTCATCCGTGCCTCTTGGCTTTGTTTTCTGTAGCCCATTCATCAATATGGCAAACAGCTCTTTGCAAATGCAGTGTTCAAACTGATAAAGTTAACTTTAAATTGAGTTTCAAGTTTCAAAAAGTCTGATTTTCACAAATATGGCGATCAGCAGCAGCAAAGACATCACATGGGGCCTGTGGACATCAGATCACTACATCCTGTGTAAAATCTGTAATAACATGATGACCATGAGCTTATGATTTACTTGTGAATGTACTAATTCATAGTCACACCTCAGTTTAAAGCACAGAAATTACAATTTATTGACCAGGAAAACATTAAACTTACATCACATTAACTTTAAACCTGGCAGAGATTAAAGATGGGAGACATGAATGCTCCCCAAAATGAAGCCAAACTGTCTCTATTGCCACCTGGTGCCCTGCTGTGGTATAGGTCAAAAACCCTGCCTCCTCCATGTCAGTGGATAGGCCAGTGTAAATAGTCACAATACAAGGTAAATATATTTTTCTAAAAAGATGGTTTATGCCATTTTGGTAGTAGTGTTTCTGCAGTACATACTGAAGTGTGTTCAAATGCTTATTCTTCCTAGTTAGTTATAAATGTATGAACGAGGTGAAACGGCATGATGGACAGCTGAGACTGACTCAAGATTGACAGAACATGTATCAGTGTGATCTCGATACCGAGGCTCCATCCCCTGATCACTACTGTGCTCCAAATGAACAAGATGGTGGCGTTCGTAGCCAGGATATTTTGGCTTCATTTCTGGATAGTGGAGACTAGTCATCCATCTTTATTTACAGTCTATGGTTTATGTTGATGAAGCTCAAACATTGGCTCAATAGTTAATTGAACGAATGACTCCAAACCCCTAACTTTTGCAGATTCTTGTTTTCTACTCAGTGATATTAGATTCAAAAATGACCGTTATTGAGAACCGAGTCATGGTATTGGATTAGTATCATGATATTGACGAAGGAGCTCATATCAAAGTCATAGTTTTGGTATCGTGACAACACTATTGTCAATGTAGTGCCAACATGTAGTTTTGCAAATGTTGCATGGGGGTACAGTGGATACAGTCATACCTCTCGGAGATGTCTCATCTCCCTCCTCCTCGCTCTGTCTGCGTGACTTTGATTATCTCTCCCTTCGTTCACTCACTCACTTTTTTCTGTTTCCCTCTCCCCACAGTATCTCTCTATTTCTGTCTCTGTCTTCTGTTTACATCTTTCTTTCTCCTTCTGTCTCTCCATTTTTCTCCCTCTCTGACTATTGGTTCCTATGGTGACAGGTCTCCGGTGCGTTCTGCTCTGTTGCTATGGTAACTGACCTACAGTTAGAATCCCGCTCTCTGATCTTTGTGTCCTGTCATTACTGTGTGTGCGTGTGTGTGCGTGTGTGTGTGTGTGTGTGTGTGTGTGTGTGTGTGTGTGTGTGTGTGTGTGTGTGTAACAGTAAGATAGGGCTAATGCACAGTATCTAAACTTTCTGACACTAACCAAATCATCAAATCTATTTCTGGATGGAATGTATTTTTTACAATAGACAGAAAAGGGGATACATACAGAGACAAAAAGCTCAGATGATGGAGATTGAATGAAGCCAACGTTCCACTACTCACTTCCTCATAGCACCACACGAAAGTTAAAGCAGAATTTAGAGAAAGGAAAGAAGAAGAAAGAGACAACTATTCAACTTTTCCAAGATAAGTTGTTTTCAGTTTGCACCACTGCCACACAATACTGCATTGAAGCATGTCTGCTATCAGCCGGCCTACTTTCCGAAGCAAGTTACAATCAAAACTTAAAACTATAAGCCCAGAGCTCAGATAAACCAGAGTGAAACACGTTGTTGTATCAACACGTTGGCAGGTTTTGTTATTTACTGATCAAGTAGAAATGCAAACTGGACCCAATCAAGTTCACCAGCTATGTTATAACTTTGTCTGTCGGGTCTCTGGTGCTTTACAGATACTGTACATTGGATTTATCACCAAAAATAAAGTTTTGTTGGCTCAAACCTGCTGCTCGCTACGACTGGAAATTAGGTTCACAAGAGCAATGGGGCTGACACTACAGTTAATGATCTGAAAGACGCTAAATACTAAAGGTAATAGTCAGTGGGTGACCACTCTCACATTAATTATTGATTATTCACATCAAATTATTGATGAGTGATGATCTAATAACAAAACAAAGACAACGTTTGCGGTAACCCTCTCTTTTCCTGGGTGCTTTTTTTCTTATAATTTTTTTATACTTTTTAAGTGAATATGTATTTTTTTTTTTTTTTCTTAGGATGAAAATTTCTAATAAAGTTATAATAAATAATAGAGTTTGTGGTCATACACACAGAATCATCAAGGATGCTCTTGGAACTGGAACATCTTTTACATTAAGGCTGTTTGGCTTCTACTCTGTTCAAGGAAAACCTCAAATCCCAGCTCTCCTCTCTATAGTGAGGCGCCTTGAGTGCCTAATTCTGCATACCCCTCCTATATCATATGCACTCAGGCATTTCTTCACAGAGCACAGGGTTGGCAGCGATGCAACACCACTGGAGGAATTTGGAATTCAGTGCCTTGTTCAAGGGCACTTTAGAACTGTTTTGTAAGAAGCCACATTTCATTGCAGAATACATCGTCCTTTCACAAACTTTTCTCCGGAAGGGATAATGCAGAGGACTGGCAGTGAATACGGTGTCATCAGGCTAGTTTGTGATTCAGTGCCTTGTTCAAGGGCACTTTAACAGGCACACATCGACCAGTCCTATCACACAGAGACCAGACACTTGTTGGGGCCGGAGGCTAAACTAGCACCCACCCAGCTCTTACCCAACTGCTGTATTTTCAGGGTTGATCTTTGTATCTTCTAAGTGTGTATTCCTGCGTTAAAGCGCCAGTGGTGATGTTGTTCAGGTCATAAAACATCCAGTATCTTGAAAACCCTGAATAGAGACCGTATTAAAATATAGTAACCATATCCAGTTACAGATAATATTTCATCATCAGCAATATCTCTTTATGTGATTAAAGTAAATGTAAATGTTGGACCCAATGCTGTTTCTGTCTTCACTGGCTCAGAAGCTAATTGGTTAACAAGACACTGAGGGCTGTGGAGGCGGGGTTAATGCCTGATATGCTAATCATCACCATGGAAACACAGTCACAGAAGGAAGCAAGAAGGCAGTGACTAATGGCCCACTCATCTGATATCCCATTCAATTTCTCCCTCTCGTTCTCATCTTTCCACAAACTCTCTCTCTCTCGCTCTCATTTGAAATCCCACTCTAATCTCTTTCTGCTGTCACTCATTTCTGCCCTCTGCTCGCCCCCCCTTTGACTTTCTCCCTCTCCCTGTGAATAGGCTGCACTTATTTAGCCCTGTCCTAGTCTTAGCCCACTCAAAGCGCTTTGCACTACATGACACATTCAGCCGTTCACACACTTACATCCTCTGTCCCCCACACACACACTGCCATCATGTTGGGGTTTAGTATCTTGCCCAAGGACATTTTGGACTGACCGTCCAAATAGTGAATGACCGGCTCTTCCACCCCATGTGTACTGTCTCTATCTTGTCATTTACATTTTTCAAATAAAGTGGTGCTGTGCAAAGAGAGTAATGAAGGGTCAATGAAATTGTCCAAGGACCTATGAGCGGCTTTCATTTATGCACTGAGGTCTGGACATTTTCCTGGGATTTGGAGAATAAAGAATACAGCAGGTAAATTTCAAGAAAATTCACAGTGAGCAAGAGGCCGTGTTGAGGACGTTTTTAACACCTGACAAATGCAAACATTTTAAACTGAAATAACTCAGGAGGAAAAAGAGGTGATATACACATAGAGAAGAAGATCTAATCTTAGGGAAAAAAAGGAAGATTCGGTCAGAAGCTTCTTCTTTCACCATCTTGAATGTGCGGTCGTTCTCCGCAGTGGAATTTAAACGTCACGTCCTGCTACCTGAACGTTCTACCCAGGCACCACCCCTTACCTTCACATTTTCCCCATTGTCGTAAACGCATCTGTCCCACACAATCTCCTTCTGTGTTCTTCATATGTGAAACGCAAAACTCCGGAAAGTGACACAAAGGACACAATTCCCTGTACATTCTCCAGAGTTCATGTCTAAAAACAGTAAGAGCGAGGCAAGAGCAAAGTCAGGACAACACATAACAATGACACACGCATGATTAGATAATGAATAAATTCAATCTCTTAACAAACACTAATCTCTCCGTTTCTCCCTTCCTCCATTACTTAACTGTGTGAGTCATGTATTCAGACACATTTCCGTGTGTCTCTGTCGGCATGAAGTGACAAGAGACTCACAGACGCCCCATCAAAGTCTTAATAAAAACACACAGTTTGTGCCTGTATGTAAGCGTATCAGCCTGCATCTCTTTCCCTCACTGTCTTTGTGACTCGCAGCTTTTTTTGACAACTCTGTCAACACGAGGAGATAAGAGGCCGCCAGTTAATTAGTAATCTGTTAAACACAGAGACAGGAGACACACCCTCTTCTATATATGTGGAGAGGGGGAAAAAAGAGACAGCCTGTGTTTGATGCGGATGGCACACAATGCCTGGGGAAGTCTTAATGAGCAGTGTAGATAACTTAGTTATTAACCACGGATCCACCAAGACACAAGAGGCTAATTGGGAAAAATCTCACCAGCGGGGAACACACACTTTATGTCTGGTCCCCTCAGTGTGTTTTTAGGATCGATTGTGTGCTAATTTATGGCATCTAGTTTGTATTTTAGTTGGTCCGCCGCAATCGGTGGACTTCTGGCTCTCACCCCTGTCAGTGGGCTGAGGAGCTATCATCAATTTTCCTAATCCAGAGATATTCATTACGTGATGGACGCGTTTGGCCGCCATCCGTTCTTATCGCTAGCTCGCACGCCTGGCCTCCCTCGAAGGCAGAGGAACACAAGTGCGACAGTAGGGGAGCGTAATTCAAAATACAAGCCCACATTAGCTGATTGGCATCAAGTGTTCCATTCATGCTTCGCGATCCCTGAGTCATTCGCCAGCTGTGTGGTCACCAGCGGACTAGTAACAGCCAATCAGACGCATGCAGCTGAACAGCAGTCATTACTATGTAATTTTCAGTATTTCTCTCTTGATAATATGATGCGTTACACATTTGATGCCAAAGCTCTCTCCCCCCCTTCACAATCTTCACTTCAAAGCCAATAGTTTTTCATTCTGTTAATTTGACCAGAATATAATGATTGTTCATGCTCATTGAGGGGGTGATCTTCCGTGCACAATCCTTGCTGTGGCTCTGTTTTAAAGAGCTGGTCGTCTTAAAACAAATCCTCACTGTACTTTTATACTCTACAAATTGTTGATTTCTTTAGTCTCTGATTTCGCTTCTCGGACATGGAGCAGCAGAACTTGAAAGCTCTGTTGCTTCCCTCTGTTGTTGTGCATGTTCTGCTGCAGACAGATGGCCTCCTTCAGCACCGTTATAGAGCAGATGCCAAAAGCAGAGTCAAAGTGACCTACCTTTTGATCCACAGATGCCCCACACTGCAAATGGCACTCCGTGACCTGTTGGTGGTTTGCATAAGGCATGTGCCGAAATAACGTCTAACAAAGTTAAGAAGAAAAGAACCAAACGCAACGTCTTTCAGAAATATCACGTGGCGCAAAAGGAAGTTTGCAACTAGCAGTGAAAAAATTCCCCCCAAAAGGAAACCCAGCAAAGTTTCTTAATCAACACTTATGAATGAACATTTTTTTTAAAGGGCAAAGCCGCCACCACAGAGAACGAGGACAAAGCAATTCAGGCCGAGGCAGAGGGGAAGGCCTGTCAGCTGCTGGTCCTGGTGCATCCGTGATTAGAGCTCGCTCCTGGAGGTGAGAGGGATAGTTCACCCAAAAAATGAAAATGCACTCATTATCTATTCTCCACTATGCCGATGGAGGGGTGGGTGACGTGTTTGAGTCCACAAAACACTTCGGGAGTCTCACAGGGGTAAACAGTGTTGTAGCCAAATCCAATACAATTGAAGTAACTGGGGACCACTTCCTCAAACTTTAAAAAACAACAGAAATTAGAACATGACATGCCTCCATACTGCTCCTGTGGTGTCATCCAAGTGTCCGGAAGCCCCGACATTCAAATTCAACTCAAAACAGCATAATTTACACCATGTTTCTAGCCTAATTGTCCACTGTTATTCTTCTCCTAGTTACTGCTGCAGTGAATATCGCAAGTTCTTGCTGATCTCTTTCCGTGAGAATATATATATTGCAATTACAATTTTCATCAATTATTTATACATATATATATATATATATATGTATAAATATTGTAAAAAATTGTATTTCAGTAATTATTTATATTGTTAGGGTCATGTGTTATGTGTTTTTTTTATCCAATGAGAAAACATCATAACCGGTCTTAGAATATTTATATTAATATTCCAGCATAACATATTGTACATACATTAGATGAGGTGCTTTGATTTCACATTCATTCAGCCAAAGCTCCATGACCACATGTCCTCTGTGTTCCTCCATTTAGGCTCCTTCACCCCTCATTAACACAACATACATGAAACCCTGTTTTCTATGTCATTATGAAAACATTTACTGCTCCAACTACGGAAACATTTAAATGATGACTGGAGCAGGAGCAGTTGCTGCTGTATTCTTTTCACAGTGAAGGGCCTGTAGATTCCACATGATGAGTCTATGCTTGAGGTTTCCTTCACAGTCTCAACACAATCTTGTAAACTACCTGCCATTCTGTCACAAAATCCCCTAAAGCAAAGGAACTGGACTTTTGGCAGACTTTATCAAAAATGTCAGGCAACCAATTGGACCTAGTTAAATTTGCCATGACAGTTTTATTTCAGTTCCGTCAGGATTTTGATCTGGTAAACATCGTTCACTGGCAGTGAAGACCGGCAAAAACACTCACAAAAAAAGGAATTCATCCAGATCCTGTTTGGATCAGAAAAATCTGCTGCAGGCCTTGACATTTTGGTGGATGACGTGGTCATCATCATGCTGCAGTATTGACTGTGGTCCTCTATCACTCAGCCTGTGTTTGGGCATCACAGCAGAGCTTTGATGCAGGGAACCATCAGCATTTCCATTGCTCCACCATCTGTCACCGCAGAAAGTGCTGAAATTTCTAGCTCCAATGTCTGCTGGAACAATGGTGCCCTCTCTCTGCTCGCATTGTAAAGCAGTGGCATTCTTTTTGTGCCATAAAGCAACACAGCACAATTTAAGATTGCAAGTTCAGAACAATAAAAATAATTAATGCACAGAAGGATGGTTCAGCTGAAGCAGTTACCTCCATGATACACGAATACAACACAACTGTGTAAGGCATATACACTCGCACACACACAGGGAGGAAGGAAGAGAAACAGAGAGAGAGACAGAGTGTGTGTGTGTGTGGGGGGGGGGGGGGGGGGTGTAGGCCAAAGAGCAGTACTTCTGAGGCCCAAAGGAAAAAGAGATTACTGTCTCTTTCTCCCTCTTCCTACTGTGTTGTTCGTGGATCGTCTGTCTCTCCTTCTCTCTCTCTCTCTCTCACTCTCACTCTCTCTCTCTCTCTCTCTCTCTCTCTGCCCTTGGCAATATCATGATAATAAAAGCTAAAGAATACCTTTGAGTTTCAACTCCCGCTATTTCTCTCTGCCCCCTTTGGCCTGCCATTATATCACACACCCACTCTCACAAGCATGCACACATAACCCAAAACACACACACACACACACACACACATACGCTGGACCTTACAGTATACACACAAACAACTGCACACACACACACACACACTAGTATATCAATGGTGACTGAATTACATTTTGACTGATAGTGCTCTTGAGGGCAAAGCAATGATAATTCACCTGTATGTGTGTGTGCGGGTGGGTGGGAGTGTACCTTTAGTTAGGGAGGTACAAGGTTGCAGGATTTAGGTGTGTGTGTGTGTGTGTGTGTGTGTGTGTGTGTGTGTGTGTGTGTGTCCATTGCTCTAGGCTACAATAATAAAAGGGGATGGCTAACCTGAGATAGGTGGCCTTTCCTGTAATGCTAAGGCTGCCAATCTGTGCTGCATAGCCACCACTACAGGCTGGGGACAGACGGTACAGGGATAAAGATTTCAACTCCAAATGCTTTTCTTCTCACACTCACACAAACCAGAAAACTCTTGTGTCAAACAGACACTAAGATTAGAAAAGTGATCAGATATAAAACATGCTGACTAGTGGCTGTGCACTGTGAGTACCTTCTTAATAAAAAGGAAATAATCTGTTGCTTTGAATCAAAATTAACACCGAGATTTAAAAAAAAAACTTTATACAGTATAGACCACAAATGTGCAGCTTTACAGATAACAGTTATCTTCATATAAACTTTGGTCTGGTGTCTTAAACACATATATTATAATAACTATTGTTAGATAAAGTCGCTAATGTGAGGTATTCCCGAAGCTACACAGCTAAATAACTACACTGATTGTAGAGAAATATGTTATCCTATCTATTATCTAATGTCTGAAAGTCTTATTGGCATGTTCACATATGCTGTAATAAACAGCCGCTGATAAAAGCATGCTTCAGTCTTATCTTCTAAAGGTTTTACAGGGAAAATAAGGAGCAGATCGGTTTAAACTGATTTTCTCAGATTTTACGTCTCCAGTCATCCAAAAGTCGTTTAAATCATGGTTTCTGCTCCAAGACGACAGCATTCATGCAGTTTATAGTTAACAAGGTCTCCTTGTGTCGAGCACAGCTCAAAATATGCTTCCAGTTAGTGCTTTAATTAAATCTAATCCAGCAGCCAACACAGCATGTTAATGCAGCATTTATGGGGAAGCTTTGTTTTCTATGGTTTTATAACAAATATTCAACTGTTGTGTCAGTTTTTTACGAGCAGATCACCTCCAAAAAATCATGATAAAAAGTAAAAAAGTCTTACTTTTGAATTTTTGGATGGAAAAGCTGCTTAATTAATGTTCTTTTTTTTAAAGTGTCTTAGTTGTTCATATGGAAGCAAAGACGGCAGGTCATTAAAACAGGTGACGTCACTGTACATTAGGGATTTTGGATGGTTTTCTGTAAATAATAAAAAATACATGATCATTTAAGGCGGTATAGAGTAGATGTGATCTGCATTAACTAATTAAAAAAACACATACTGATAAAATTACAATGCCAGGAATTGTTTAATGGACTGTCATTCCTGCCACACACAGCAAAACTGTGTTAAATGAGGGCATTCCCAAAAGTGTTTAAACTCAATTTAATTAAATCTAATTTTAGTTTTCATCATAACTATTATTATTTACAGACACTGGTGCAGTATGGGAGGGAAGGGGGAACCTTTTCTCCTATCAAGGGGCCATTTCAGTTCATAAAACATCCTTCATGGGCCAAACTGAATAATTAAACACATATAACACTAACCTCTCCAGTGCTATGGATAGAACTGCTTCGCTTAGGCAAGGCATCTGATGTCAGACGAAGATGACGCTCACAGCCTCACCTCACCTTTGGTCATGGCTGCAAGGCTTGTGTTTTGTGATAAGTACATACAGCTGCATTTCCGTCACCCTGACCAAGGACTTTGTTGATGCAGAAAAACATAAATTGTTGTCACGAGAATTGTATTTGTATTCCTGATTGCTTTTATGAATTAAATATGAGCCTCACAGGCCTGATCAAATTGTTCCTGAGACTTTCTGCCTCGTGAATCTCTTTTTGAAATGGTCAAACTCAGATATAATAGATCCAGAGGATCCATGGATCAAAACCGTAACAGGACACGAATTAAAGCCACAAAGATTTATGGGAAAGTCTCAGACTACTTTCCACTTCATTCCTGAAAGAAGAGACCTCATCCATGAAAATTGCCTTAAAGTGAGCGAGCTGGCCCATGCCCCCTATCACTGGCCCTGTCTGCTGTCTGCGTGGCAGACCATTTACTGACAGAAGACTTTGGAGGGGAAAGCAAAAGTCTAAGCTCTTATCCAGCAGCTGCCCAACAGAAACAAACCGTTGGCTGTACCTCAGACAGAGCAGCAGCTTTTCTTTCCACCTCATGTGACGTGATATTCAGGAAACGGAAGAATCGTACCTAATATGTAAAACAACTAGAGCATGTGAAGTACATTCATTAATAAGCAGATATACACAGTGTAAACTAGAATGCCCCTCAGTCAAGGCCAAACATTTCCTTCCACTATAGATCCTAATTATTATGTGGATGTGCAATACAAAACTGGTCTAAACACTATACATGTGTCAGACTTTTTACATCAACATCCACAAATTATTTTCTGCTATTGAAATGTATATTAAATGGGTTCTTCCCTTCCAATATGTATAAAAAACACAAATGATGAACAAATAATGGTTTAGTCCTGAAATATAACACAACCCACAAGGACAACCCAGCCCACCCACCCACAGTTTTATACAAAAAACTCTGGTCTTATATTCAGGCTAATACACTTTCTTTTCACTTATAAGTGATGGACAACTCTCAGCATTTTCCCCCCATACATTCAGTTGATGCACTGTGCAAAAAACTGCTGAGGCGTTGCACCTCGGTCTTATCATAAAAGAGAAAAACTCAATACTTGCATTAAGAGAAAGAGGAGATACAAAATAGGAAGAAAAGCAAGTTCTGAGTCCCTCAAAGTAACAAAAGAAGAAAAGCAGAATGTTTGAGCTCCAAATAGTGTTTTCATTATTCGATTCTTCCCATTATTTTCTTTCAAACATTTAATTCAGATAAAAATAGAGATTATTTCTTAAAATTTAAAAAACAGAAGTACAAGTTTAAACCAAGAATGTAGTAGTATACACTGATGTGTAAAGTTAGAGCACACACACACACACACACACACACACACACAGAGAGAAAGAGAGAGAAAACGTCATGAAAACAATCATGTGCCAATATTTTGTTTTCTTTATTGTTGAGTGTTGGAGTACAGAGAATCCAAAGAGCCATGGATGTGTGCTCCGTTCTTTTTTCTCCCTCATAGAAAAAGGAAAGGGAGGTAGCAGCCGCTCAAGAGGAGCTCAAGCTACACAAGCACAAGTTGATCACAAAATCACCCACCAGGAGGGGGTCCTGCCATTCGGTAATAGCACAAGTGCCGGAGCAGCAGAAGGACATTGCCAAGGTTTTATCAGCTGATAAAAAAGACCAGGCACTTGTCTCGGCCATGCAGGACACTGAGGGGCTGCCCTCCACTTGTTGACTTCACTGCTGCTCTTTGAGGTGAAGCACATGTCAGCGCGCCTTATACCTGAAACCTGCGCTGCAGCTCTTCAATGAGGAGAACTTGAAGCCAGAAGCTGATGACTCAGAGCTCACCAACACCATCAAAGCTATCTGAATGAGAAATATGATGATGCTGCCAAAGATGACCTCCTAAACATGGCATCCCTGGTTGATCCTCAGTTCAAGAGCCACAACATCAAAGCCGACAAGGCGGAGGCTGTGCAATCCGGAGCAGTGGCTCAGATGCGGGATGAGTGTCAGAGCACACCGTAAGCAACTCTCGCAGAGGAGATGCTGCAGCTACACCAGCAAAACTACAGAAGAAGACAAAGGGCCGCTTTTTTTAAGGAGACCTACTCTGTTGCTACCTCTGGTCGAACAGACCAACAGAATATTAATGCTGAACTCCTCATGCAGACGGCGAGACAAACCCCCTGGCATGGAGCAGGATCAGCTTAACAATACAAACCAGAGTGAACATCCAGGCAAAGCTTACTGTCCAACCGTGCATTTAGCAATTTTATCTCCTGCCACAGGGGGGGTTGAACACCAGACTCACTGGACTAGACTAGGGTTTGGCACACAAAAAACAACTTAAAATAACCTATGAATTGCTAAAAGATAAAGTATAATAACTAGTTTACAGCATTCACATTTTTGCACTTTTATACAACTTTTTATAAACTCTGAAGCCTTTAAAAAAACATGGTACATGGAGCTTATATTTGTATTAGTTACTGCTGTATATTTGATTGTCTGTCTGTTAATAGGATAATGCAAAAACTACTCAAACAATTTTATTGAAACATAGTGTAAATGAAAAAAAAACATTATATTCTGGAGGGGATTCGATTAAGGGAGCGAAATAATACATGTTTTTCAGATTTCTGTGAATTTCTCGAAAAACAATGCAGAGATCTTGATTTAAAGAAATAAACAGGCTAAGAGGACTGATGTCTATGAGTGTGTGTGTGATTTGGTGTGGCTTGATTGAATTTAAGTACAGTTGGGCCTTGGCGGTGGTATTCACTCTACTGAGTTCCATTCTCATCTTGCACTTGTACTTTAATGCACTTGGACTATAACAGGTTTGTCTCGGTTGTACCTCTACAATCATTTGTTTGCAGCCCTGTCAAATGAATTGGATATAATTGTATACACAGATTTTTTTTTCTGTAAATTACAAGGCAAGCTAACTAGTGTTGTTATGTTAATTCATTCATTAGCTATACCGCTTATCCTTCGGGGACATACACATGTCCACAGGTAGAAGCACAGAGCTAGAATTAATTATCTTCTGTCTCACACGCACACACACATCAATACAAGATAAAATATATTCGTTGTATTCTCTCGACAAAGAGACATTTAAAACATGAATGCACATAAATAGAAGCAAACACAGTGTACACACACAGATCCACACAACCTCACTTCTGCTCTTTGCTCTTTTCTTTTAACATCAGCTTCTCTAAAGCCTCCTGTAAACAGCCCAGGCACATATACGTACGCAGGTGCATGCTGGCCATAGGACACGACGTCCTACTGTCTTTGAAATTGAATAATTTGTCTTAATTAACAGATCATTTAAGAGCAGCAAGAAACAAACAGACGCTGACTGCTGAAAGTCCCCCGGGAGCGTAATTGATTGGTAAAATGATTAGCTGAAATTGATCTGTTAGTTAATGAAGTGGATTTGTCTGTGATGTCTGTAACCCTCCAGTTCCAGTTCAATATGGAGTTTTAAGTATGACCTTAAAACAGAAGAATTGATTTGGACAAGTTCCAGCATGAGCTACTTTTGATGCGGGGCAGCAAACAACACAACTGATAATTAGAAATATGCTGATGCAAGGATACAGCAAGAAGAAGTTCAAAATGAATGTGTCATTCATAATTTACAATTCTGTCATGATTATAATTACTGGAAATTAGGAGGTTTGCGCTGCACAGTTATAACCCTGGCTATTTGTGCAGAGATATCCACTTCTGAGGCGCTTGATCGGACGTCACAGACAAAGACCGTTTAACTTGAAGAGAAATCCTGTCAAATCTTACACACATTTAAAGATGATTTAGGGAATGAATGGACAAATGCCACCAATACTGCGTATTTCGATTATTTGAGAAGCTAAAAACCTGGATCAGGTGCCTGCATTTTCCAACCCAAAGCTGGAGTGTGTAACCACAGTATTGTGCCTAAAATGTAGTGACACAAGTGATGCAGAACAATTGTGCAGGTAGTGTATGGCGCAGAGAGAAATCACATGGTCAGATCAGTCATCATTCACACGGTGCACAACAAGCAGACAAGTGTTTACTGCCACAACTGTCTCTTGTGGGTTGTGTTTTCCAAGCGTGGTCAAACTACAATGAATGTCTTTGACAGCACATTGAATATTATCAAAGCGAGGAACACAAAAGCCATATCCAAAAGGAATGGGGGAGAAAAATGGTTTGATAGGCCTCAAAATGAGGTAAATTGAATCCAAGAGCAGTCGGAGAGACGATACCTCAATCTAACTAAACACAACCGTAAATCCAGCCCAGCTAAAGGAGTCATTTCTCCGCCTTCAAAACACGCAATAATAGAATTTCTTACAAAAGAGTTGTGCTGTATCCACGGCCCACATAAAATCCAGACACTGCTTCAAGAATTCATGCCAAGGCTCAATGAAGGTGCTCTGGTGGCACAACATCCAATAAAAGCACTTTATGCTGGCATTTCCTTTATTTCCAGTACTTACTTTTATTAAACACCAGAGCTCACAGGAGAAATGTTTGGCAGCTTTGTCGCCTTCAATACACATTCTTCCCCACAACCTCCATCATTAACAAGTCAGCTGAACTTGATCGAAATTCACCAAAGGAGCATTCAGCAGGGTCATGATAAATATTCCACATTGCATGTCGCTTCCTCCCATATTGTGTACACCTCTTCTTTAAGTTTATTTTCCAGTGAGTGAATAACAACGGCACTGACGAGCAGGGTCGCAGACAGGTAGGTTACTGTTCATCCTCTTTAGATCGGGCCAGATACAGATGGTTGACAAGGGAGCAGGGCAAAAGGGAAAAATAAGGCAAATGTGCACGGTGGTGGGCAGGTTCCAAACTGTATTTTCTTGGGGAAACCATCTGTTAGAGGAGGGAGGGCATGTGAGGATGTGTGCTAACAAGGAGAAAAGAGGGCAGGTGAGCTGATCTACGCGATGAGCACAGATGTGTGTTATCAGCATGGGCATCCTGCCCTCTCACAAGCCCTCAAAATCACCCGGGGTACTGAAACAGAGAGGGAGACAAAGACACGGAGGGAGCAAGACGGAGAGAGAATCCTGTGTTCCAGTAATTAGTCTGTAGAAAGTGAGCCGGACTATAATTCGGTCAGTCAGATGGATGTCTGCCCTCCAGACATTAGGTTTGGCCATTATCTACACTCATCCCTCCACTGTCCATCTATCCATCTCTCCCTCTCTCCACACTATTCCTCCTCGTACCCTGTCCCACAATGCACCGGTTCTCCCCATTTTCCTCCCCTGCGTCCTCTCACAACCCCTCCACATATTAGACCTATCTCATTATTTATGCTTGGCTCTTGCATCCCTCCATCCGGCCCTGTCTCTCTCCAGCACTCCGCTCTCTCCTCCTTCCTTTCTGTCTCCGGACATTACATCTAACCGTATTTTACACTCATCCCTCCAGTCCTCTCTCAACACATCCATCTCTACCTGTCTCCATCCTTCTCCGCTCCCCCTTCTGCAGACATTAGATTAAGCCCATTACCTGCACTACGTACAGTACACTCACAGGACTCGGTTTATTTGTCACAGGCACCACATGTGCCGGAATCCGTCTCTGTGACACTGATGGAGAGTTCAGGGTCACAGTACATAGTGTCACATTCCCTACACAGTCTGCATCTGTGACTGCGAGACGGACAAGACTATCAAGATATCAGTTAACGGAAACACATGGGCTATCAGTGCGTGTTCTCGCTGCAGCACAGGTATGAAGACAAAGCCATCGCACTTCTCCTGTCCATTCATCTCGCTATCGCTCCCCATCTCTATAACCTCTCCTCCCTCCAGACATTAGATGGAGCCCATTATCTATACTCATTGTGCCTTTCCTGCACGCATAACAGTCTATACGATCACGTCAATGACTTTCCTTCTTCCACACATTAGATCCGAGCCCATTATCCACATTCATCCCTCTGCCTCCACCCTTCCATCCTTACTATCCCTCCATCCATCCTTGCATGCTTTGCCTCACTTTACCTGTTTTCTCTCCCCTGCTTCTTGCCTCCTCTCTCGGATGGATATTATGTCTCACCATTATCTACTCTCATCCCGCTGCTTCACTCCATCCATCTGTCCTCTTTCACTTTGCTCTCCACCTCCACATGTCTCACCTCCAAATAGAGTCACCTATTATCTGCACCACTCCCTCCATCCATCCTTTCTCTCGCACAGGCACAGGCTCTCTCGCTCAGCGAGATCAGACACCTGTTCACACATTCTGCCTGTTCTCTATCTGGACAGACCATCTTAACATTCAGCTGGCAACAGGGATGTGGGATGGTTTAAAAAGGTGGGTGATCTATGACCTCTGAAACAAGACAAAAATCTGAACTTCTGATTTTAAAAGAAGGATTTAGTTTTTCGCTTATTGTTGCATTGCTGCATTAACTTTAGACCCATTTTATTGTTTTTACAGTAATAATCCCTATACAATTATAATAAATCTCTTCAGGTACAGTTGTCAGGTAAAATGGTCAACGAAAAGACACATCTGAACAGATTATTGAATCTCCTTGTTCCTCCTGATGTTTGTCTATTTTCTAGAGTGTATCATCATAAGTATTTAAACTTTGACAGTTTTTGGTTTTACAGTTTCGCAGCAGTGCCTGATTAACTTACACAGACTTCAAACATGTTTGAAATTGGTGATCCATCTAAGTGAACACTAAATCAGCTTTTCTGACCAAATAAGGTTATTGTTGTACGCTTGTTTAAGGACACTCTGATCTCTGGACATTTTTCAGTCAGCCGTTGAGCAGCAACAATTTCAAAGAGAAAAACAACCATTATCCTCTTCATACCATCAAAGCTGTCTGTCTGCTAAACAGGGAGGGGCTTTGTGGCAGACGACCATCCGTCTTCTGAAACACTGTTAAAAAGAACTTTGAGGAGAGTATTAAAATAGTTTTTGCAAAATATCAAAATGTGACTTTGAAAAATAAATGAATATACAAATGAGTTGCTCACTGTGATCTATTGTGTATATTAAGCAACTTTCAAGGCTTTGCAGGTTTATTTTTAATTGCGTCCTGAGATTAAATGAAACCAGTGGCATTGTTATAATAAAACATGCACAACCATCCGTACGGCACTATGTGTGTTCCAGGTGGACCAGATGCTCTGACTGTGTGCACAGTGCTAGTGAATGGTGTTTCACACTTGTTTTGAAACAACATCTTCAATCTGAAATATAAATAGGTTACTATAAGCTAGTAGATACTATATCATAGCTAAAAATACAGAAGGAAGGTAAGCTGAGTGCTGCTGAATTCACCCTTCACGATAACTCTCAATTAATCTTTTATTTCACCTCCTCTCCTCCTCTAAAACTGTCTCTTTGATTCCCCCATCACATCATCCATCTCCTTCTCTCCTTCCCTGTGTCCTTCTTTTCCTCCTCCTCTCTTGGGGGTTGTCTAGTGACTGTGATTTAAATAGTGAATCACGTGGGTGAGACAACAATGCGTGCCGTATCCCAGCATCTTGTTTGTTTGGGTGGATATACAGGGGGTTCTAGAACAGGTTAAAATGCCAATTAAGACCATATTGAAGTGTTCTGTGAGCAGACTGCAGCCATGTAAGAGGACAAAGGAGCCCAATGAAACTACATGTACCACAAGCTGTTGTGGGACCAAAGATAAAAAAGCTGACTCTCCACACTGCTTGAGGAAATTAAAAAGAAGGTTGAAGTTAGATTGTGTCAGGTGGGGCTGTGGGAAACTTTGTCATTTGTTCCAATTTGGACTATTACTCTAGTGACATGGGATGACAGTGACGGCAGTAAACCCTGAAGCTTTTTTGTATGTCGGAGGCTGTGGCCCCCTGGGACTGGTGGGTAACTGCATTAAAGAAGTCAGAAGTTATTGAAACACGGTGGGGGAGACGTCCGGAGGGATTACGGCTGGGCATTGTCTGGAAACAACAGACGTTCAGCATGTACCAACGGACTGGGGACAGATCAATGATCCCAGGTGGTCTCTGCTTTTGCTGGACAAGGGGGACCTCCACCGCTTTTACTGATCTCAGCCTCCCTTAGGAACCTGTGGCGAGAGGAGGAGGACTTGGCCATTGGAGGAGCTCTTCTGATTTGCTCTCATGTGGAGAGAGGAAACCGCAGAATAATGTCCAGAGGTGATGAATGGAGCAGCAAGTGTTCCCTCTTAGTACGGTAAAAGAAGGAATCCAATCCAGAGAAACCAATCAAGCTCTTTGACCCAGAGCTTGTCTGATAGAGCTGTGAAGCGGTTTGGCAGCTCCAGGCGGATCATCTCGGACCACGGTGGTTGCATCCGGGTGTTGATCCAATTAGAAGTAGAGGTGAAAACTATCATCTCGGGTGTGGGTCGCCTTCCAGCCCACTCGGTACCCGTTAGACTAGCTTGAATGGATGATGATTAAAACATTTATCCCAGTAAAACATGGGAAAAATGATATAGGTTCAAGTGGTGCATCACAAAATCATTGTTTAAATTAAGATCATATAATCATTGAGGAAGAGCTTCTAGTGGGGACATAGGACTCACACAATTTTTCATTGTCAGGTGAGATTTATGAACTTTGAACCAACAGCTCCTGTTCTCTTGATGGGGACAGAGATATTCTGTGATCACTGAAATACTGAAACTCATACAGAACATGTACTACATATTTACACAGTCATGAATGCACTAAACATAGGCACACAGACTCTCTCTCTCTCTCTGTAAATCCAGCCAAAAGTAGTCCCCTGCTCACCACCATAATACAAGAAAATAATATTACCAGTTTTAATATGTGTGATATAAATGTTTCTATTAAAGTGGAATCTGTTAAATGACAATGAATGGAAATAGCTTAGGTGCTCGGGTTTAAATTAGGACACTTAAACGGAAATAAATAATGTCTTACTTTAAACAAAGGGCCGTTGACGGTATGGAAACATTGTGTATTATTGTTTGACTCCTCAGATATGATTTGCATGGATGCAGCAGCCTCACACTCTCAGGCCCCGCGACGCTGCTTATCACGATCCGCTCAGATTCATTACAGGTGACAGTATTAGAGCACATCATAGTATCCTCGGTGACAAGAGAAAACACTGCCTCTTGTTTACTGTCAAAGCGGCAACTTGCAAACTACATTCATACGTTTAATCACTGTTCAAATGATAGTATACTGTATTTAGTCAAAGGAGTTCCACATGTGAAGGCTTTAGTGGGACAGCCAGTTTTCTTTATGCACCCAGCTGCGTCTCAAATTGGATACACTTGTATCAAGGTACGCACTCTTCTCTTAATGATATGTATGGTCACACACACTAAGGGGTCCATAATGTAATGAATTACCATAACATTTAGCATAAGCAAGCACAACCTTTACAGTGTGTTCTGTGAAATGTAAATGAAAAGACCGCACACTGTGCATGTGTGTGTGTGTGTGTGTGTGTGTATGCGTGCATGTATGGAAACCACTTGTGTGCGCACATGTATTTGTCAAAGAGTACATACATGTTTTGCTTCACAAAAAGAAAAAGAACACCAACCCCCGCTCCCCCCTGTTCTGTTCTTAGATGGCAAAAAACTGGTGTAGGAAGTAGATGGATGGATCTTTTACCTGATTGGCTCTCTGCACTGTGAATAGACTGTAAAATGTTAAGAATTGATAGCTATTGCACCGAAAGACATAAAGAAGGATTCTGGTAGCAGCTTTATATTTGAATGTTCACAGGATTTATTTTCGTTCTCCCACCTCTACACTACAGGATACAAGGAGGGCTGCGTTTTAAGAGGGTCTTTTTATTCATTGAGAAAGAACTTTGAACATGGACGAGGTGATGTGAGTGCATGCTCGCTAGTGTGTGTGTGTGTGTGTGTGTGTGTGTGTGTGTGTGTGTGTGTGTGTGTACGTGTAGTGCATGTGTACATTGTGTGTTCCATCAAACTGATTCAGGATGGCAGATAGCAGCTGGCTGGCCTGACTGTGATGAACACTCATGCACACACACACACACATAGACAAATACAAGCACACACACTGTTGGGCTGCAATGAACAAAATTGGACTGCAACAAGCAAACACCCCTTTTACAACACAGTTAGTACAGTAAATCTGTTCAGATTTGATGTTACGGAGAATATGCTGTAAGTAACAGATGCTGTATAAGCTATGAGCCATGTCTGTGTAAGAATTGTTCTTCAGCAATGTCCATGATGAAAGACCATCTGTGAAACACATGAAAAATCATCCATTATTTTTAGATAGTCACGGTGCAAGTGAGTCCCTTATTGTAGCGTGGGTCCCACATAAAGACCCATGAACAAATGAATATGACACAATGGCCACCTGGGCACAGACGTGAAAATGCTCCCCTGCCCAACCTACTGGAGAATGACTGCAGATAACATAAACTGAGGGACAAATACATTTCAGATTGCATTTGGTATCTGATCCAAGAGGTCACTTCCCAAACCGGAGTGTGTTGCTTGAAGGCCCAGGGATCTCTCTGGGCCCATTTACTGTAGGTACCACATCTGAAGAGCATAATTGCATTTTAATGGCTGTGCACTTGCTCTACAGCATAACTTCAGAAGTACAGTATATCGAGATTTGACTAAAATAAAGCAGTAATGAGGACCCTGTCTCTCAGAGAGCGTGGTTATAAACTCATTTGCAAAATAAAATTTGTTTTGAAGGAGAGATAATGCCGGTCGGATAACATTTTATTTGATTAACATAATGAGAGAATGATGCTCATTAACATATCTGGCAAAGATGTTGTTAGTGAATGCAAATTGTTCACTGATGCAGCGACTTGATAGCTGCATGGTTCAGTTGAATACCAATGTTCCTGGTTAGACATAGAATGCCAGTCCAGTTACCAACAAATCCACACCACAATATCCACATAAAATTTGATGGGTTCTTTCCTGACCCATACTGCATCCTTCCACCATGCTTCGTGGTAATCGGCCAGCAGTTTTGGGCTAAAGACAAACAAAGATGCAAACACAACCTCATTGGCCGGGGAAAACATTATGGACTAGATAAGTTCGCAGTGACTTGAGGCCCAATGTGTTTTTTAACATTCTCCCAAAACCACTTTGCCTAATCTTAACCAAAGTGCTTTTGATGCCTACACCACTTGCAGAACTGGGGGCACCAGGGTTAATGTCACCCCCCCCCTCAACTACTTCCTACCTTAGACCTGCTACAAGTACATAAGGGGATTAATTTATTCAAAATGAAAAAACATTATGTCAAACATATGGCAGTAATTATGTTTGCCATCACAACATAATAGGAAAAGCAATTTCATACTATACAAACATAAACATCATTACTGATCCCAAAGAAATGGGGTTGGTAATGATGGTTTATTTAGAGTGTGACAGTGACTTTTTCCTCCAATGAGCAGAAATTGTTGAATGGAACAAGTATCACTCCACTAAGTGCTATCCGGGTTTCACTTTATAATATTTGGGAGCCACTGTGTGTTAATTAGATTCTGCAGGGAAAAACAAACCCGTGTCCCAAACTGTCCCCAAGAGTTTACAAAAACAAAAAACACAAATATTTCCTCACATACAAAGACAACAATGTCAAAGTAATGCAACGGAAAACCGAGACGGCTTTGTTTTATGTCGATCTATTGATGCTCACACCATCACTGTGGCGAAATGCATAAAAGCTTTTGTTTGTCCTTTATTTCTAAACAAGCAGGGATGCTCATTACTCGCATTTCATTGCAATTCATCATGACGTCGAACTCACTACTTTTCCCTTCCGTCTCTGATGTAGATACAGGCAGAGCAAGATGATGCTAGGATAACACATTTAGATAAACACAGGCTAAAAATGTTTTGCTGTGGTTGATCTATCCCCATCTTATATGACATTTGAAAACATATAAAACTTTGAAAAATACGCCCTCACTTATTGAACTTCTACAGGCTGTTAAACCGTGTGCACACACTTTACACAGCTTGTATCCAAAGCTGATTAACGTGTGCGTAGACGTGAAGTTATTTTGTCTGGTGTTCCACCTTTAAAAGAAAACTCCAGCCATAAATTTCAAAGAGGTAACACATTATTTTTGCGATTTAATATCCTTATGACAGGTTATTAAGGAACTTAAGTTATTAAGTTATTCGGTGTGTGGAAAATTGTTAATGACATTTTTGCTTCATTGAGTACAATACAGTTTCACAGGGTGCGAGGAGAGTGGAGGGGTGGAGAGGGGTTGGAGGAAGGATGACATGAGATTCTACTGCAGTCAATAAAAACCATGGTACCGATGATTAATTTAATGTTTTAATTTGGTAAAATTGTTCCTGATTTGATCACACTAAACACCCACACACAGATGCACACGCACATTTTATCTTACAAGCACTGCTTAATCATGCACATGCAAACACACACACACACACACAAACAGGCACTGCTGCATGCATGTTGAAGGTAAAAGAGCCAAATCACATTACCATGTTCCATCAGTTGTGCTAATGAATGACAAGTTGCAGTCGTCATAGAGCTTTTTTTTGCTATAGTGAGAGTTGTATTTGCTGCCTTACTTTTAAGAGAGCTCGTTTCAAGGTCCTGTTACTGCGCAGGCTGGCTAAGGGGTAACTGGGACACTTGCTAGAACTGAGTCATCGTTAACTAAATTAGATTCACGTGTGTGTGTTCTCTGCTGTAACCAGCAAAATGTCTGCTGTGAAAAAAAGGCCTGTATTCAAAGAGGTGAAATAAGTGAGTTCAGAGACAGTCACACGGGGGTGAAAATAGGCAGAGTGTGAGTGAAAGTGTGAAGGAGGAAGACGGAAGGCATTTAAAGCACGGTAAGTACAATATGTGTGTGTGTGTTCTTTTCTGTTGGAAGCATTAGGACAGGTGCAGAGAGGGAGGCAAACCCACTGCACCCTCTGCATCTGCTTTTCCTGGCGCCTCTCTCAGGTTTGTTATTAATAGTTTATTACAGTTTTTACTAAATCCTCTATCCATTGTTGTACGTTCATTTGAGATGGGGTTGGGGAAGCAGCCAGCCAAGGAGGGTATTCTAGACATCCCTCTCCATTGCAAACGCTTTCCAGCTCCTCCTCAGGGATCCCGAGGCGTTCCCAGGGTTACGTAATCCCTCCAGCCAGTTCTGGGTTTCTCCCCCCCCCGCATGAGCGTGCCCGCTAAACCTCCAATGAAAGGCGCCCAGGAGGCATCCTGACTAGACGCCCCAACCACTTCAACTCAATGTTTCAAGGTGAAGGAGGAGCGGTTCTACTCCAAACTTCTAACCCCTATCTGTGAGGCAGAGCCCAGCCACCTGATAACTCTTTTTTGGCCACTTGCAAAAAATGGGTAAATCAAAAGCTTTTCCTTGCAGCTCAGCTCCCCCTTCACCGAAATGGACCAGCACACCGACCAGCCTGTCCATCTCGTGCTCCGTCTTCCCCTCACTAGTAAAAAAAAAGACCCCAAGGTACGTTAGCTCCTTCACTTAACGAATGAATGATTAATGAACTTAATGAAAAGGGACAGTTCCAGGAAACTGCACATTTGATTTCATGCAAGAGCTCGTCAAGGTGATCAATACCATTCTCATGCCTGGGTTAAAAATGTCGCTAGCAAAAGCAAAAGCAAAACCAAGACTTTTCTCAACATAAAGACAGAAAATCACACGGCACTGTTTCCTGCTGTGACCTGTGAATGAGAAAGTGAATGGGCAAGTGGTCTCAGACTTTTGGACCCCACTGTACCATCATCACGATATGATCATCAAACTTCTACAAAAAATTCTCAGCAAGAACATGAAAAAGCCAATTTCTAAAAATGATCGCCTGTTCTTTAAACTCTCTGAATGCTTCACGTGAATGATCAGCTGCTTGATCGTCACGGCGCAGTTTCTTATTTGAGCAGAGTCTTAAAAAATCCTTGTTACTAATCCTCTCATTCAATCAACACCAATTGTAGACAGTGGAAACCGCTTATAGTGATCACGTTTGGCCCAGGACATCCTATAACCAAATTGAGTGGCTTCTGTATGATAGTCCCTGAAACTTGAGTGAAAGGTAACAGCAGTTTTTGAAGATAAGTGCCATATTACATTGCACAAGAACAGACACACTTCTTCCACACTCGGGGGGCGCACTTGGTTTGGCTCGATTCGGTTGGCAGTGCGTAGCCGCGAAGGAAAGACACAGAGAGGAGCAGAGAATTACTGACAGAGCCGGTAAAACTGTAAAAAAAATATTTACTTTACGGTTTACGGTATGTATTAAAACTGTAAGTAGATTGTAAGATCACTATAACCAAATTATTTAAACAGCATTTGTCGAGGAACGATTCTGTCCCAAGCTTTTTGATCCATTTAAACGGTCGATCACGATATCCAGTTTTCAGTGCATTCGGAAACACAATGAACCGTCAAACCACCAATGTTCACCACAGCCTCCAGATGTAAGTCGCAGTCATTCCCTCCCAGTGCATCCACAGATTCCACTCAGTATGTGTGGAAACTGTCACTTGCTTTATCTTTGTAGACGTGCTTTACTCTATTTTTAGAGTCTGGTTCTCGTATTTGTCGCCGTATTCCACTTCTGCAGTCACACTAATCTATAGGGTTTCATTAGGGTTCCGTCGTTATATGTGGCAATTAAGCACGTGGCTCGAAATGTGTCTAATGCATCACATGTATTTTTAATACCATTAACATGATGTACCGTGCGCATGTGTTGGAGCGCAGGAGAGAAAGCAACAGAATAATGGATGTAAGGGTGACAGAAAAGGTAAAATATGCAGCAATAAAACGAGGAGTGTTTCTTTTTTCTTGGAATGACGCGGAGATGAACTGCTGGCAGGGAGCCAGACAATCTCAGCCAACTATGTATCTCTATAGCTGCACAAAGTGCTATAGTCAAGGTCAGAGAAAATGGGTGAACTCCCCCTTTAATACCAGGTACATTAGGCGGGAATTAGAGCTAATACAAGGACAAGAACATCGACTATCTCTCCTTTTCCCCTCAGCTCCACCCGTCCTCTATCCTTTCCTCTGTACTTGTGTCACTTCCTTTCCACTTCAGTACGGTCCCCCCCCCCCCAACACCACATCAGACACACACACACACATTCTTTCACAGGTCTATATGGATGACGAATGCACAAGATCTTCTCCTCTCGATGTGCACCTACTTGTGCGCGAACATGTGAGTGTGTGTATGTGCATGTGTGGATGCCAAGGCAGTTAACAGCAGCAGGCTAAGAATAGTTTTGAGTTGTCTGCTCATCTCTCCATCTTTCCCTCTTCCTCCACTCGGTTCTCCCACAGATCGGGAATCTTGGGCCCGTTTTCACGCTCAGCCCCCCCGAGTTCACGAGAGAGCTCGTACGGGAGGAAGTCAAGAGTGTTACCCCCATACACAATGTACAGTCAAATGAACGGCATTGAAACGGTTCTATTCAGCTCTACTCACACGTATGTATTCATATGCATTTAAATTGAATGTAACCTTGTCCTTCTGTTTGTACTGCCAGAGGGTATTTGTTAGTGAGCTGTTAAGCTGGGCCTGCTCTCACACATTACAGCAATGCATATATTCTGCTTCGACATGTGCAGCTCCTCTGCAGTGTGTGTGTGTGTGTGTGTGTGTGTGTGTGTGTGTGTGTGTGTGTGTGTGTGTGTGTGTGTGTGTGTGCCTCTGAAGATGTTATCAGGGCTTTACACCAAATGAGTGTAGAAAAAAATATGGAGTGCGACCACAAAAGTCTCCCTTTCACCTCCACTTACCTTTTCCCCTCTCCACTTTACTCCTTCTCCCGTTTCTTTCCCCCCCCCTGTCTCCCTCTATCCTCCGATCTGTCCATCTTTCTCTCTTTTCTCCTCCGTGTCTCTCTCCATCTTTCTGTCTCTCTATGTAAAACACACATGACACTGTGCCAGGTTTTTCTCCTTGATCTTGGAGACTCTTGCAGATTTGTTTCTCATGCCTTTTCCATTCCAGTTGGAGAATTAAATCTAATAAACACAAGCAGAGAGAGTAGGCACTACATATACACAGCAGTGCCTGTTTGTGTGTGTGCGTGTGCGTGTGCGTGTGTGTGTGTCTGTGTGTGTGTCTGTGCGTGTGTGTAGATATAAGTGCATGCTTACAGTTCTTTTAATATTCTCTTTTATTCTCTCTCCTCTTCTTTCATGTCAAGAGGCTGTCAGTTTGTGCATCTATAAGTCTCTGTTTTCATCTGCCTTCCCCACTCTTTGGCTTTCCCTCTCTTTTTATGTCTCTTATACCATCCCCTCTTCCCAATACATTTCTGTCTTTGACCCTTTTTTCTCTCTTCCTTCCTTCTCTCCCTTAGAACACTCTTTCTCTCTCTTTCTCTCTCTCTCTCTCTCTATCAACACCCCCTCCACACTGCCAGGCTGTCCAATAGAAGCAATTTAAAAAGCATCACATGTCAGAGACAGCTATCCCAACACGTAAAAGTCTCAATGTTCCGTGCTTAAAATGTATCGTGATCAAATACACTTTACTGTCTGTTACACTGGTGTCAATTAGAATATTAATAATCATTTTAAATATGAACAATATTGATTACTGTCAATCTAATGTGTATTTTAGGATAAATTGTCCACTTTTTAGGTGTTTTAGTTAAAAACTGCTGGGTTTGTTTCTATTTCTATAATAATTCAATTTGGATCACATTTAAAGGTGAAAATATGTATGTGTGTGTTTGGGGGGAGGGGGGGGGGCTCTGACATTAAACAGGTTTGCCACAGTTTACTAGATTCGTGAAAAGTTTACATAACCCATTAGACTACACAGAAAGGCAGCTTTTCGTTTCAGCTTCTGCACAACAATTCTCTATTAGTTTAGCCAATGTGCTGTGGCTGTGTAAAACACACCACCAGGAGCCTGTGGACCGAACGGACGGAAATATTGTTTCTCCACACGTTCGTTTAACAGGTGGTTTGATAAAGCACTTTATCAACCTTTTACTTTATTGCACTGACAGAAACGACCGTAGTTGCCGTCAGCTCGAGTTATCTTCACTCCGGTTCACTGTGTCCACCGCAGTGTCTCCACTCCGCTCGCTCCGGGCACGCGTATGTATGTGTGCACGCCCAACAGCCCGCACTTATGGAAAGCACTGCGTCACCTCATTTATTTTCTCCACAGTTGCACAGTGAAATCATTGCTTAAATTATTAAGAATGAGAAAAGTGAAGCTATAAAAGGCTGAGGGTCACTTAATGACATAGAGCTGATGCCCCCGGCTGAGCATCAGACAGCTTCAGCCCCATTTAACCCCTGTTGGGTAAAAAAGTATGAAAAAAAATGAATTGTATTTTACTTACTGAGGAGCTGATACTGTAGATCTGCTGTTACACTCAAAGTAAAGCAAAAGTGTGTTGAATTGTATTTGTTGTGCCCAACACATTGAAAAATGTCAGACTCAGCATCAGTGTGTCCACAAACAACGTCTGGGGTTCTCTGAATAACCCACACACCGAACTGTCAGGCGTTTTCTACAGGACTGTCTCTTAGAGAAGAAGTAGTCCCTCTGAAACGTGTCGACAGTGCAGTCAAAACAAAGAGCCTCACAGTTTGTACAGCAAACAAAACCAGCCCATCCTTACACCCCCAATTCAGACAGAAATTGCGAATGGATCTGGGTTAATTCTTAAATTTGCATAAGATGAATTCTCTTTACAAATGAAGCTCCATGAATTGAACTGAATACAAAGTCAAAGCTAAATAAGAAATGAAATCCAACTAAAAAGGCTGCAGCAACAAACCTAACCACCCAACACTTTTACAGGTGGACTTCAAAAGCAAATATTAAACTAAAATTGTATCATATTTTGACACATTTGCTTTTTTCTAGCAGCAACAATAAATGTTACTATGCGGTACTAATGGGATAAGACGTCCCTGCAGATCTATAGTGAATTGATTAACTCAAACTCCTTCAAAGCTTTGGGTGTTGTTTGCCTTTGGGTCTCACTCACATGCAAGGAAATCACTGCCAGAGCAAAATATCAAGTCTCCATAAGAACGCTTCAAACCATTTCATTATCATAAACATTCCTTCATTAAGAACCACTGAGCACTTACAGCGCTGACTGGGCCCGTGCTGCTGTGATAATCAGCCAGAATGTATCAAAAAAGGGGGCTTGGATCTCGGGCGCGCTGTCGAACGTGAGCATCTTCTGCATGTGAGGCTTCGCTGTTAATGGAGCACGGAAGAAATAATTAGCTTTTGGTGAGAATCTGACATGTGGAACAAACACCTTGACAAGCGCATGGCGGTGGAGGAGGCATGCGCTGTGCTGAGAGGCACATCATCGTGAGGAGATGTGACGGGAATAAAGCAGAACCCCCAGTATTTATTTTGTCTTTCGAGTCAGCTCTTACAAGTTTTCATTTCTGAGTTCAACAAAGTTACCCGTGGAAACATCACGTCGTGAATTTGGGGGAAACACGAATTTTACTGGTCAAATGTTTGTCAAGTTATATTATTTAAGTACGAGCATTTACAATCACTCTCTGATTGGATTCATTTCAAACGGGTTGCAATTTTCAAATGAGGGGTTTTCAAATGCAATCACAATCATTTCAAATTCAAATGCAGCTGTACCAAGACATCTTAGAGCATCGCTTTCAATCTATTTCTGCCGAGCAGGGTTCGGTATGTTTGCAATTTTTCAACAAAAATAATTTTTAAAAAGATTTCTGACAAATAAGACACTTTAGTATTAATTATTATCTGTCCTTTATTATGAACTTTTGTCAAGATGAGCAGTTGAATAAAACATAATAAAAATATGTTAAAATAAAATAGAATTTAAACAAGTTAAATGAACAATCAGACAGACGAGAACTGAACTTTTCAGCATTGTCTACAGTGCTGCATTAACAGTTGAGGCTTGCAGCCCAGGTTTCATTCACCATTGCGCGTGTGCATTTTCTAAACTGAATGAACTTGTTCACATTGTGTGCAGAAAGGGCAGATCTGCACCGTCTCCAACTGTAGAAAATACCATCTCCCCAGGGACAGAGGAAGAAGGTACGAGAGCACTTTGCTAACTTGGCAGTGTGAGGATATGTGGGCTCACTGGACCTCCACCATATAAGTTGGAATCCAGTAAAATGCAGTCTCCCGCCTTGTACAAGGTTCTCAACAACTGAGCCTGGTCGTAGATCTGCTGCTATAAATACACCGGTGGCATTTGTTATTGCTTCGGCTTGATCTGAATTACCAGCAAAAGGCTGTTTAAATGACAAAGGACGCAACGTTTGCACTGTGCTCGTTTCTTTTTCCTTGAAGCAGTGACTCATATTCGCCGTTGCAAATTAGTTATCAAGTTTGATGTGATGCCACAAATATACCTGGTTACTCATAAACAATGTAGACACACAGCTTTTGTCTTACCCACTTGTGTTTCTCCGTTGTTGTAGTTCGCAGAGAAATGGAAGGCTTCCAAAACAGGAAGGCCTCGATAGTAAGGGGAGGTCTTCAGAGTCTGGGTTCTCATTTGAATTAACAATGATGTTCACTCTCAAAACAGGTCTGTTAACATCGTGTTAAACCCCCTATTTTTACCTTTGCTACTGTGACATGTCAAATCGCCCGCTGTGAGAAGTGCCTGCAGACTGATCAGAGAACCAGGACAATGTAAGTCGTGAATTTACACAAGTGCACCTCAAATGAAACACAAACACCTACACGCACATGCACGCGTACACGCACACAGCGGTGTTCAGAGACACTGTAACAGCAGGATGCAGAACTGTGCAATTAATCATTCCTCTCTCTCACACACACACACACACACACACACACACACACACACACACACACACACACACACACACACACACAGATGAGCTGTGTGCATTTTTAACAACCCTATTGTAACACTTCCACACTTGCATTTTCCTCCGAGAGTCTCAGAGAGGGTTTCAGTCTCACACACACACGTAATCTGAGAAACATGCATCGAAAGTCGCAGAGTTAAAATAGAAACAGTACAAGTTGCTCTGAGCATGACAATGATTTGTGAACAACACGCCCCACTTTGAACGCTTGGTGACTTACAGAGTCTGCGTGTCTCCCTCCAGATATCAAACCGTGGCTCTGACTTTTCGCTGAATTATTCTGCCATGGGTTGGATCATTTCATCTTCAGTCAGTTTGTGGAAGAAGAGTGACAGGTGACAACAAATGGAGAACCGAGCAGACGAAAGATATTAAACGCCATGAGTCACATAACATCAAAAGATCAATGCTAATCCTAATCCTTTGTAATGCCCGGGGTATGTCTAGCAGCTGGTGGAGCCGTGCTACACCTGACTCCTCCTTTATCTATACATGGGGAATCCAGTGGTTTTTCATATAGCCACAGTCATCAGAAAGTGATAGAAACCTTACTGTAAATGTACAGTAACCATCAGTAACCATGATCAACCTAGGGCTGCTGGGAAATGCAGTACGGGGTAACAGGGAGTTTTCTACATCCATCATCTGCCCCACAACACTTCTCTCTCTGCTGGATCTCGGCCCATGCAGGACGGTGAGTAAGTACCGTCACCTCACAGCCAGAAGGTTCGGGGTGTGAACCTGACTGGGCCTCTCTGTGAGGAGTTTCCTGAGCTGGTTTTCTACCCATGCTTCCCCCCACAGTCCAAACACATCTTAAATTAATTGGAGACCATAAATTGCCCAGATGTGAATGTGATGTGATAACCTGGCAACCTGTCCAGGGTGTACCCCGCTTACTGCCCAATGTCCAGTGGGATACCCTCAAAGGATTAGGGGTATAGATATCCGGTTTTGGTAGAACAGGAAATAAAAAGACTGGAGTTTAGGTGACCCACATTACCCAATGTCCCAGATTACCCGAATTTACCCTACTTAAAAACGTGCATGTCCATATGAACACTGAAAGAGTTACTGGTCACTGTAATTGTTCCTCCTGTCCACACTGACAAAAAAAAATCAGCTTGAAGAGAATTCAATGTGAGGGACAAAATCCACAGGCCTTGTTCTGCTTGAAAATACATTCCGAAGTTAAACCGAAGTTAAGATGAAGCTTTAGCAGTCTGAGTTTAGCAGTAACTCTCAAAGTGACAGTGCTTTTAAATTCCCACAGTCGGTGTTACCTTGCTGAGCTAAGGCAGACGGACAGTAACACAAAGTGGGAATTCAGTGATACCCACTGGATTTGTTTAACTCAGACGACTGAAGTGTTCATTGAACTTTGAACGTAGAACAAGGGCTCAATTTAAGCGCACTTGCATTAAAATTGCTTTAGGAAGGGATTTATTCACAGCAAATTTGAAGAGGAGGAGTAATTACTGCGGGGGAAAAAAAATGTTTTAAAGCACTTATGGACATGCAACGACCGTTTTTATGAAAAATATGAACTTATCACTGTGATGTGTTTCCAGAATACACTTATTCAGAAAACGGTAGCTGTAGGAATTATGTCTTTTAGGTTTTATATCCATGCTCAGGCCCACACACACACACACACACACACACACAGAAATGAATACATTAAGTTTCACAGAATAGTCTTTATATTGGAGATGCAGCAGTCTGTCAAGTTCCATAAAAGATTTTGATCTTCCGTGCATGCGCGCACACACACACGCACACGCGATTGTCAGTCTGTGACATAATGACAGAAAATAACCAACCAACACTTGCAGAAAATCCATCAAAAACGTCTCCCTCTCCTCTCTCCCTCAGTAATTGTGTCTTTTGTCTGCTCCCCTCCACCCGGCCCTCTGCCTCGCTATCTGTCCCTCCCTTATATTCCTCGTCATTCTCCTCATACATCTGTCTCGCCCCTTCCTCCTCAACCTGTCCCACAGTGTTGAGTCACTCCTTAGGGGTGAAGCAGTGAGTGCAGAACAATCCCTCTGTCTCTGGCCTATCAGCCGTCCTTTGATAGAGCTGCGGTTATTGATTAAAATGTCTGAGAGCTCGGCCTTCTGGGGCCCGGAAGCTTTATTCAACCCTCTCCGTTTGTTCTTCACACTCACTCTTCTTCTCCATCTCTCTGTCCGAGCTTCTCTCTTTGCCTAACCCCCCTCATTGCCTTTAACTTCCTCCACCCTCATCCTCTCTCTTATTTCCTTAAGGCAACACTGCAGCCAAACTGGACACCTGCCTGGCCAGTGATAAATGCTGCCGTTTAATGACACTGTCTGTCACTTAACATGTGTGTGCGCGTGTGTCATTGACTTTTAAATGGGCTAACATTAAATCATGTCACTCGACTATTTATTCTTAAAAAAGTATTTCTAGAACAAAATATGAGAACAACCTCTCAGTATATTAGTACACAATAAAACAGCACTGCAATGTACATCCTCTAAAGGAGCAGTTTAATCAACACCTCTCTTTAAAAGTTCATAAAAAAGAACATTATAATATTAGGTAGGATTTATTGCAGGACTGTTGGCATTACATTACAATAGCTACACTTTGGTCCATCTCACAAAGTAAGTGTATCATGGAGGTTTACTAAAATGCATCTCTGCTACGTTCAAATACAGCCAAAGATTTAATATAACCTCCTCTCTGCATTGTATTTAACCTAACATAATAGTGAAATGTGAGTGTCCGCTTCCATTATTTATAAGCACTTGTATTTAAGATAGTAAGTGATGAACTCAAAGAATAGCAAGTTGGTTTTGTAAAAATATAATGATCACCATCTTTTCTTCAAGTTCTAACTTCATTAGTGAAATGCTACATCTTGAAGCCAACACTTAACAGGACAAGCAGATACCAAACGATCTTCCAATAATATGAGAGTGGTTAATAAATTCAGACACATAAGTGAGATGCGCTGTCTAATGTATTACGTTTCCAGGGAGTGGGTTGAGGCATCTAGTAATGGAGGTTGGCTGTGTTATATCTAAGCTGCTAGTTAATGGGTTGAGACTTATAGTAAAGTGCTGGCTAAAAGCCCACTATGTCCCCCTATGTGGAAAAAGGACATGAGGGGAAATGGCTAACATTCTGTTAAATGATGCAATGCATCAATTACCTGCAGAACAGGCCAACACACACAGGCGAATACAAACATACAAAGACACCCGCCAGCATAACAAAGTCTTGGTTTTCCTATATGGGCCATTAATGTTTTATACAATCCTATACGCATATCCTAGCTAACAGAAGGCAGTACTGGTAAAAGGAGTGGTGTCACATGTTTTCTCTTGTCAGGTAACGCAGATTTCACAGCCACATGAGCTATTTAAGTAATCTCGCAAATTATGCAATTAATTGCACTCATATGTAAGTATACTATTTCCAGAGTTTCTTAATATAACCAAGTCCTTTTTTTAAAGAACTGTTAGGAAAGATCTTGGACTTCACTTGACTATTCCCATTTATGTCCATAATATAGAAAAAGGGTAAAATCATCAGAACAAAGCACTGACAAAACTACAGACAATCTAGTTGCTGGGTTGGGACACCAAACTACTAGAAGCAAGCGTACAGCACATCTGTAAAAGCCTTTGCATTTAAAAAGCATAGTGGCGACTTATTGCACACGGCCAGTGCCCACAAGTACGACTTCCTGGCATTAAAGATCGTATTGGGTACAGGAACAAATTAGTTTTTATATCTGTTCAGTCTCCTCTGGGGTCCTTCAATCTTCCACTGCAGGGAAAGAGCTAGTGGAGTGAAGACTGAGTGTGTTGTCTCTCAGGCTATATGCTGGTCTGCCTAATGTCCTACTCATAAAAGCCCTGGATGGATGAGTTTAACTTGACACTCGTGACCCCTTGAGCTGTTGGCAAAATGCTAATGATTTGTGATTGAAGTCGCACATTCACCAAGGACCAGCTCTGTATTTGTATAATGTCTCTTGCTTACAGGCGGCCTCATGCGAGATGGCTGTTTGTGTATTTATTTACATAACCTAACCAAGGCGGTAAAACAGGAGCTCTCTCTCATTTTACAAACATGTGTCTCCCTTCGAGACAAAGTCAGCAATTACTAAACACCTTATCTGCCGGCAAATCTAATGGCAGTTAAATAAAGGTGAATTGATTGTAGCAACAACTTTGTGGCAATAACCAACAAATTGTCAAACAGTTTTAATGTATAAATGACAAAAATCGATTGTTTCCAGCTTCTGGAGTGTGACGATTTGCTGGTTTGCCGTGATTGTTATCCGATTATCTCACTTTTTTCAATTCTGAATTTTATTCTTTTAATCTAATGACCATTTTTTGGCTAATTTCCAGTATATTACAGGTTCCATTTACTTTATTGCTAAAGTAATAGGCAGATTATTCAATAACGAAATAAACATTTGTTGCAGCCCTAAAGCGGCGTGCCACCAGGCTTCATGAAATCTTGATAAAAAGGTATAGGGAGGATACAATCAGTGATGTCCCTTATCAGTAAAGGGTGGATAATAATAATCACAAAAATACATTTATTTATATAGCATTTCACAAAACAGTTATACAAAATATAAAATTACAAAATCTTACTATGTATTTTAGGATTTACTTTTTACTTTTCTCCTAAGAGTAACCACTGCTTTATGAGATGACTTTAATTCATGGCATGGTCACAAAACAGTCATACTGTATCATAATTAAGCACAAATACGTTTTCTTTTTTTTCTCAAAAAACATCTTTTGACGCTATAGCATTCAGCTGAATTATTCATGTGTAAGTGAGTCAGAGACAATTTGAGCTTGAGCTCATGATAAGGAAAAAAAAAACCTCTGATCATCTTGTGTCCTTGGAGCAAACACACCACCTCCAGTTCCTGTTCCTTTCCTTTGCTGTCATTCAGGATGAGGCTTACATCTCACCGATGCATGCATGTCTCCATTTGTATTGCTGAACTGTGCGTGAGGCCAAAGACAGATGTCATCACATTTCTTTCTCCAGTTGCTCTGGATCAAAAGTCATGCTGCATCAAAGAGAATAAAACTCTGGCAACCAAAATGGTAGACGGTTCCTGTTAAAAAGTTAATGTGGTTGATATGTCATATCAACAAGATGTAGCTAAGATTATGTTTAATCAACATCTTTGCCAACAATGACTGTTTTCTAATTTAAGTTCAGATGCATGATGGCAGCTGCAAAGAGGATTCTGAGGAACATTATATGACAAAATCCTGCACCAACCGAAACGCAAGTGACGAGCCGAATCACACAATCAGATGTCAAGGCTGCGGTTACGTCACCGACACAGTCATGAGACGAGACACACCCCCCTCACACTGTACGTGTCACATGCTGTTACAGGTCAGAGCCCATGACACCACCGAACGTTGTCTTTTTACTTGAATACATTTTGGATAAAGATGTGAAAGTTTTGACAGAATCAGGCAGCAAAGTATAATGAAGACGCACACAAAGAAAAAAGATATTCCTGCATCTGTCACTACACAGCGATGAAATTTAAATCTGTCTTAACGGTAGTAGTCCAAACGTCTGCCCAAATGCTTTGCAGAGGAGAGGAGAGGAACAACTCAACAACAGCAAGACACTTACAAACTGTGTAAGCATCACTTTGCATCCTCACTTTGCAAGTGAGCTCTTCATTATGGGGGTGCAGTGGCCATGCTGCAGAAAAACCTCCTTGGCCCCGTCACAGTCACCTTTCCTGATAGGATAACTGTCCTCTTGTAAAACTCAGAGATGGTAAAATGTCGCCCATTTTCTTATTTAAAATTATAATGAGTCAAGTAATCCACTCAATTACACACAATAATGTAATCTCTAAGATTGAATTGGCTCCATAATCAATTTACCCCGCTATATTAGAAGCAGGAACTTGAACTTAAAATTTGAATCATCACCATCATGCAAAGTGGCAGAGCTTTCCCTCCCCTGGTCTAAAATATCCTCCTGTGTTCTGCCACGCATAAAAAGAGGAGGAAAGAGAATCGAGAGAGACGATGTTGACGGTTTACTATTCAAAGCTGTGTTTGGTTTCTCTAAGAGTTCCTCTGAGGCCATCATATGTTAATATGTATATTAATCAAGTCAACTCAAATTCTGTGAGATTCTCTTAGATACACAAGAAAAGTAGTTTGATTTGTTGCTTGTCACTTTTCAGAATGAATGTCACTGAGCGAAACGTGTGTAGGGTGAGTAAATCACTGACGAGCGTGACAAGCTGACTGTGAGGAGAGGAGAGGAGAGGAGGACGAGAGGAGACGAGAGGAGGACAAGAGCAGAGGAGAGGAGGACGAGAGGAGGACGAGAGGAGAGGAGAGGAGGACGAGAGGAGGACGAGAGGAGAGGAGAGGAGGACGAGAGGAGGACGAGAGGAGAGGAGAGGGAAGGAGAGGATATATGACCTTGTCACTGGGGAAAACATTTGCCGGATAGTGTCTCCGTACTGTATGTCCACTGTTAAACATCCCAGGTATCTGCCGTCACTATGGTAATGCTATCAATTACAAACCAGGTTATGTACCCTCAATCCTACAGATATAGAGCAGTACATTTGTGAAGCCATTACTGATGCTGCCACGCGTGGGCCCAGGAGACGTAGGCTGGCAAGATAACCATGACAGAACATGTCAGCTGCATAACTATCACACCACATCCACATATAGCATCCTGGATGGGAAGTACTGCATAGCTGCTGTCGGTAACAGCCAGGGCTTTTGAGGAGCCATCACTTCACAGAGCGAGCGTCGGTTAAAACTCACTTGAAGGTGATTTCTTGGTAATGCAGACGGACAGACGTCACAACTTATGTCGTCTTATGTTAAGTACTATGGATACAAATCATTCATGTTAAAGTAAAGCCTTCCGTTTTCTTTTCATGAGGAGAAGATGAAGAAAAGTTTTACAGCCAAAATAAGCACCCGCCAGTCGCCAAATGCAGGTATAAATATGTTTTGGCGATGGACATAAATGATGTCAGTCATCATTGGCAGGTGGATGATATAGGCCTACCTCACTAAGACCAACTTTCATGACAACAACACATAAAATGCCATTTTTAAACCTAGCCGTAATCTCTATCCACTAGAGCTGGGTTTGGACTACAGGAATTTGGGGCAGATTTAACTCTGATTCATCCCCACAGAGAATCGGAGGAGAAATCTGGTCCAAAACCGAGCAGCGGTAAACATTCTGAGATTGTCTGACCATTTTTCTCATCCTGACGTGTTTAGCCTTCTGCTTTTGTCTGTTAACATAAATAGAAAGTTGCCGCTCAATGCCACTTTCCATTTTGTTTACATCTGCTTTCCTATGTGGTCAGATGGGAGACGGGGGGTGGTGCGTTGCTGCCTCTGGAGCAATAATCTGAATAATGTAATCAATGAATCTAATCCAACACCATGGCGACTGTAAAGGCCTTAAGTTTATAGGGAATCACTCTCCAAGCTCTCTTAGGTCCAAGCTTGGTCCGAGCTCATTCTTTAATTTATATACAACCTCTAATCGTATGGCTAAAGCAACAGGACTGGTGTCTGCGGCAGCCTGCTGGTACATCTCTCCCACACCAGGAGAGACTCACTTCCCACAACAAACCTGCCAAGTTAAACTGAGGCACATACACAGGTGCAGTTGTTAAGTGGTTGTCACTGAAAAATAACAAGCCGATATCAATTCATATACTTTAATTACCAAGTGTCTGTTTACCTCCTTTAGGCCGAGAGAGACCATGGATTAAGGATGAAAAATAGAGCTCAGGGAGGAAGAGATGAGGAGAGAGAAGAGAGGAGAGAGAAGAGAGGAGGCAAAGTGAAGGAGAGGAGAGAGAAAAAGACGAGATAAGAAAAACTCCAAAGAAAGTGTTAAACTTGGATATTCCAAGATTCTAGCGTGGGTGTGAGAGTTTGTGTGTGTGTGTGTGTGTGTCTTTGAACTGTGTTCATATTCCTCTTGTTCTTACTGTGGTGAGTCATTTTGGCAGAAACTCTGCCAGTAGCCGAGATGGACTGCATGAGAAAATGTTAAGGTAAATTATTAATTAGGTAACACCTCTCTTTAACCAGCTGTAGTACATTTGAAATGTTGTTGAGTCAAGGCACTACAGTGGGCAGCTCCTTTCTTTGTGTACAGCTATAGAAATATTTGGCAGGGGATTGCGAGTCTTTTTGAACACACTCAAACTTCCCTAGACAAATACATTTCAAAAAGAAGCAGGTCTATTTTTACAACGTGCAACAACACCAACATAAGAAACGTGCCATCACTGAGAAAACATTACAAAAGGAAAATGCGACGTTGAAATATTCCCTCGCTCTCAACGTCCCACATGCTTGGCAAATAGGATCAGACTCAGCAACAGCGACCACTGTAAAAGCCTGGTCGGTGTGTGATTGGTCATTTTCTTGACCATGCCATGTGGATACAGTGATTTTGCAGCTCAGAGACCAATATACTGTATTGTTAGGCTGATTTGATCAGTCAATAGAGGCCCATCACGTGTATTGGAGAATACATTGTGAAGTACATTGCATCAACCCAACCATTTTCCCAAGCGGATTCATACATTTGTCGGTCAATATATATTTTTAAACATGAGGGTTCAAGCTATGACTCATATCATATCCAGTGGTGTGTGTTTTCTTACGTCTTTGCATATATGAACTGCTAGATATCATGGTGAGGACACATGCTATGCTGGCAGGAACAGAGCTCACTCTCAATTACAGCTTTGCTGCTCAGTACAGGTTTAAGAAAAAGAGAAATGGAGGAAGGGGAAATACTGGATATGAACGTTGACAGTTGCATTTGGATTAATGCAGTGGTGGAGCTGGACTGGGGTCTACGACTCCTGTCATGGTGTAACGTCTTTGTGGAGTGGAAGAAAGAAGAGGGAATAAGATGTGGATGAGAAGTCCAGAGTCAACAGTTTCTTTCTGTGAGCGTTGCCTCACCGCTGCTACGACTGCACTATACTATAAAGTATCAGCATGTGAACTTCATTGAACACTTCTACTATTATCCTTGAACTCCTATCGGTCACCGTAGAAAATGCATCTAAAGACTGAAAGATTACGTTTTGTTTCACTTCAGTTCTAATGGAGTAGATATTTTCGATAGGAAGCATGGATGTAAATATGAAGAGGAAACACAACAAATGTTTTCTCAGATGTGACATTTAAGAGGGACACTTCTGTTTTATGCAAAAATGTATCACCACAGCTCTTAAATGCTAAATCCAGTGTGGTAACTGTACTAAGAAAAGGCCAAACAAGTAATTCTTTGTTTTAAATCCATTCATATTGTGAGAAGGAGACAATGATACAATGGGTTGAATGTGGAAGATTGTCAATGTGATCCGGTTTAAGGCCTCACCTCTTTGTGTGTTGATATTTTCTTTGGACATTTTTTAATTCAACGTGGTTTAGGTTAATGAGGGCGATGAGCAAATAGCTAGAGCCGACGGATATGGATTTTTGAAGGAAGATGCAGATACTGATATTAGGAAGAAAAAAAATGCTCACAGTGATATATTGACTCTTTCTGCATTGTTAATTTGTCAAATAAAAGTTGTATTAATTTGTTTCCAGATACAATGGAAGCCACAAGCCAAGACTTTATTGGCAGAGATTGTATTTAGTTTGCTTTTAAAACATGATACGGAATAAATATTTCTCAATACCTAAATCCTCAGAGTCATTCTAGTCAGAACTAATTACAGGACTGTACCATAAAGACAATGCATTACCATTTTAATTAAGAAGCACAATGACTAATCACAGTCACATAAACAGTGACTATTATCATTATCCAATACATCATAACTTCTTCTGCAGTGGTTCATTAAAACAAGAACGGAACATGACACATTCTGCACGGCACTCTTGATATGATGCATTCTTCTGCGTTTTTTTCACGTTCAGCCATAAATAAGACTCCGATGAACATATCAGTCATGTTGACAAAGCAGACAGAGGAAACAGAAGAAAGAGATCCGGGCGAACTGTGTGTAACTGATGCACAAATCAACCTGTGCTGCACATGGGGAAGATATACAGCATCTTCACCATTTACATTTATTTCCTCGAATGATTACTTTGCTTGTTTGTTTTCTTCAAATACGGAAGAGCCGAGCGTTGCTTGACAGTGAGATCTATGAGCTTTCAACCACTGAATCTCAAACTGTTTTTTCACCAGCACGGAGTTGCAACTGGATTTCCTTTGGTGTCTGGTGAAGAATTCATATTAAGTCGATATCTCACATAAAACATAGCGACAGTAATGTATGCTCAACAGGTATGTAGGTCTCATTAAAACACTAATGATGGCAGTTGTTGGCGGTGTCAACGTGTTCTCACTTTCACTGACACAAGAGGTGGTATTCACATGTAGATCATTTCTACATATCTGTTTACAGATCAAAGGGATTTTGGGTTATCCTACATACCTAAAGAAAATAAAAACGGCGACTACGGCAGATAAGCTATGGCAGTATGACAGACTATATGGGGCAGCGACAGCTTGATGTATTAGTGATGATGTATTAACAGTCCACTGTGTTTAGGATGGTCAACACATTAGTTCCGAAGAGAGCTTGAATATTTTATTATACTATAATATTTTATATTATATTACATTATATTACATTATATTATATTACTGAAGCTGTGTTTAATTAGATAATTTATACTTAATTTCTGTGGCTAACAGGGTCCATAAAATAACAATACTTTGAACTAAATTAGAGTTTTGATGTATCATTATATTACTTGCCATTTTAATATATGGAACTGTATCAATATATAAATCACAAACTTAAAAACAGGGTAATTGGATACCACATATCTGGAAACAAAAATTACAGATTCAATGTATCACTCTATTACATAATAGCATAATTATATGTTTACATAATAGATATGGTAATCTAATGAGTGATATACTTTATACATATCAATGAGGTAATTCGGTAACTGCAGAGATGTTGTTAGTGGATGAATAGTGTACCACAACGACAGGCTGGCTGACTGACTGAGTCACTGACATCTACAAACAATTATCCTGTTCCAATTTTCTGACCATAATTCTCAGGTACGAGAGCTGTCCTCTAATTAGTCGCTGCTTCCAGGCAAAAGCACATTTTTGCAGACAGCAGACAGAAACAGGGACAGATTGGATCGATCAGACAGACAGACAGACAGACACACACACACACACACACACACACACACACACAGACGAGTGCAAGCTCACTTATCTAATATGTTAAAAGAAACTTCCTCCAAAGCTACCTTATTAAGACTTCAGACGGAGACAGATTCAGACAGAGAACAGTCTGACCCTTTCATGCAACTAGAACGTAGACGAAACAAAACGATTAGTAGAAAGGAAGTGAGAGGATGAGGAGGGAGTGGTTGGAGCAGGAGACAGAAAGACATGAAAAAAGGTAAATAGGCAGGGGAGGGCGGGAGTAGCTGGGAGGGAGATTGACAAATAGAAATCACACTTCAGAGAGAGAGAGAGGGGGGGGGGGAGAGAGAGAGAGAGAGAGGGGGGGGGGAGAGAGAGAGAGAGAGAGAGAGAGAGAGAGAGAGAGAGAGAGAGAGAGAGAGAGAGAGAGAGGAGGAGGAAAAAGGACAATAGCTAAAAGGGATGAGGCCTTGAGAGAAGGATCCAGAGAGAGGAGAGGAGCAGGGGAGAACATTATATCAGATCTGAGTGCAGGAAGTCATTTAGTTAAATTTAGCCATCATTTAGAAAGCTCTTCATGCCCTCCAAACAGATCCACACAAGCAGGCTACTGGATGCCACAAAATGAATGCTAAAATCATAATTAGGAAGAGGAGAGGAGAGGAGAGGAGAGGAGAGGAGAGGAGAGGAGAGGGGAGGGGAGGGGAGGAGGAGAGAGGAGCGGAGCGGAGAGGAGAGGAGAGGAGAGGAGAGGAGAGGAGAGGGCGTGCTATGTGACACCTCTCTCTGTTCTGTCTTAGTCAGTACAGTGACGTCAGCTTTTTAACAGCATTGGTGTCAAATCTGGCCTCCCTCCTGTTGGTAGCACCAGGACGAGACAGCCTGAACGAGATTATTAGGGAGTAAATGCGGATTTTTCATTTATATTTATGAGACATTTATCCTTTTTTTGCTCGCAGCAGTGTACAGTATGTGCATTCTACACAGGACGGACACAGTATCAAGAACTCCTGTGTAACTTGATACTGCCTTTGTGAAGCTTTAAAAGCTCCATTCTTCCTAAACACCATTATTCCCAGCATGCGTATACAGGCAGCACTCGCACTTACAGAATGAAACATTAGAGCAGCAAACTGGAAATGTTTAAATTGCTTTTAAACAGCAACTCATAACAAGCGTGATTAGGAGGTTATGGGTCAAAACCAAACAATGTGGGCAAATGATGGAACTCCATATTTCTGCAAGCCTGGCAATGGCATCTCCTCAGTGTTCCTCGCTCTTTGGTGCAGAAAAATGAAAAAATAAAAGGAAAGAGCAGATTGAAAAGTACGATTTGTGACGTGTTTTCATCACTGAATCATTCAAGACACATAAAAAGCAATAAACCAATGCTAAATTCTTTGAGATGTTGGAAATAAAACCCCTTAAAAGTGCACTCCAGACATCTAAAGAGGCATGTGTCTCCACACGGTGCCGTTTTATCAAAATCAACACAAATATAACCATCATAGGAGGTACATTAACTTCGTAAACATTCAGTTTTAACTGCAAATGGAGGTACATAAGGCTCGTAATTAATTATTAATCAGAATACAGGGGAAACTGTAAGCTTTACAGCGACTGATGCACAATATTAAATACATTAAGCCTAATGTGCAACAGTAATGGAAAACACTATTAGCTTTTCTGTCTGGTTGCTATTTTTCAACCATAGGCACACAGGACATATATACAGGAAGTATATTTTTACTGTTTCTTGTTTATGTTTTGCACCATAAACTTATTTCTTTGTCTTGCAAGCACTTCAACCTGCCTTTTTCTGTACTATATATAAGAGTGTGGCTTGGCCGGCAATATTCTGTCCAAGCCCGTCCAAGCCCAAGAGAAAATAAACTGAACCCATTCGGTCTTTTGCGGTGAGCATGATGCAGTTAATGTACGTAGCAACATGCATGATTATAGCTTGTTTTACCTGATTACACATCAGCGGTGGAAAGAAATCCGCTTAGCCGACGTAAACCACCCAAACCTGAATATCATTTATATAATCATCCAAGCCCAGCCCGGCCCGGGTCGGCTGTCCACACTCCAATACAAAAATCTTACAACCATTAATATCCATCTTATCTGTCAATGTCATATTTCTATGCTAATAACAAAGCCAAACATCTTGTAACTCATCCTGTGTGTGTGTGTGTGTTCAACCCTGTCACCTAGAAAATGATGTTTATATACAAGCAATTTGTTTTGCAAAATATTCTATACGAGAGGCGTCATTGCTGTTGAATTATAATCAGTGGTAGAGCTTTTTGGAGTGGACGAATTGCTACAGTTTGTACCACTTGAAAGTTGCATGATGGTGGTTGAGGGCGCACAGAGCAGAACTGGGACACTGTGGACTGGGCTCCGCGTCCTGATTCCTGTCTGTGGTCAGGTTGAAGCACTAAAAGCATCTGAGGTTAGAGAAAGGTTGTGTTTTTTACATGAATGTTAATAAAACAAATATGTTCTTTTGGTGCTTCAAGTCACTTTTGAATTTTAATTAGTAGGTTAAAGCGCCCCTTTAAAATTTCTCTAAGTGTTTTCAAGGGTAGCTGCCATTTTTCTTTTCTTTTCTTGTGCTCATTCACAAGGATGCACATGTTTGCACACAGAAAGGCAGGAGACAGAAATTCTCGACAATGGTTACACACTATTCAGCTGATAAGCAGGTGGCAGTATAATGGATATGAAAAATGCAGGGTTCATGAGATAAGAAATGTTTGTTTGACCTAAACCGTGTTCAGGTGACAATGACTGCATGTTAATCGGCACTGTGTTAACCTTCATATCGTCTTTTCTCCTCCCAAAGTCAAAACTGACACCGTCTGGTTTGCCTGTTCATGAAGCAAAAAGGGTAAATTATCACCCAATTCTGTGAGAAAGCTTTTAGTCAGTGTCATTCCAACAAATTAGGACAAGGTTTAGACTTTTTTTTCAAATTAATGGTCAATATACCTTATTTACATGAAAATATACCAAATTTTTTAGCTAAACAAAACTATGGATTATATGACTATAGATGGATTAACGCAGGCTAGTTAAGGTCAACGTTCAGCCAAGATATTATTTTTTATTTTTTAAACATTTGAAATTAAAAAAGAGAATTTCAGACTCAAACCAAGTGTTTTTTAAAGCCCAAAACACACCATGCAAAATGTTAACCATGCTTCATTTCCAATGAGCGGATATTTAAATGTTATGGTGGCGATCAAGCTACAAAAAGGTCACTTGAGGGACTTGATGGTGATGCAAAAACGAGGTCTGCTATGAAAGTACACTTTGTTTTTATCAAGGATGAAAAAACACCTACAAAAGGTCGGGTGCAGGGAGCTGAAAAACGAGCTTGCAACAATCAAACAACACACAAAAAACAGGCTCTCATAAAAGCACGTAAAAACATGCACACACATGGTTGAACAACTGTGTGGCTTCCCAGTTCCTAGCTCCCTCCCTACTCACAGCTGACTCCCCTGTGAAGACAAAGTTTTACCCGCCTATGCCCACAAGTGCGCAGGTGAGGACATATTGACACAGGTGAGGACACACACACACACTACATAAAAAAAAAGAATCAACATTGGCTCCAACAAATGCGATTTCCAGAAGATTGTTGTTAAATTGTATTGCACGTGTTTATATTATATTCATATTATATTTATAGACCCAATATTTATCAATGTGGTTTCGCAAAATAACAGACATTTCTCTGTATAAAACAACATAGCACCACAAACTAGACCCTCCCCAAGTACCGTACAGTTAAATCAGCAACTTTCTGTAACAGTTTCAACACAAACTGAAAATCACAACCTTCATAAAACATAGCAGGACTGATGTAGCAGACTGCTAGTTTCAGCTGACTGTGGCTAATAAAGTGCCACTGAGTGTATAAATGCTTCCTCTGTTCATTAGAGATAAAAAACTCTGTGGTTTGCTTTCATCTCATAAGTTGGGTCTTTATATCATATTTGATTGTTACTATTAATAAGTTGTGTATTGCTAACTTGTCATTTTCCTTAGTTAAACTCTGCCTTGCTCCTGTCCTGTTCCTGTATGAGTGTCAGTGCTTCCTGGCTACATAACTGTGCTGTAAGCTGCTTTGGCACTAGCACTGCGCAGCAGTGCCGTGCTGCTGCAGAGAAAGCTAAGTCTTCGACAGATAATGGCTTATTGTCTGCTTCCCCTCAACCATCAACAGATTAGAGGCATGTAGACACACAGGCTCTCCCTTTCTCTTTATTTCTCTTGTTCTCCTCCTGGTTTTTTCCTTCTCCTTCTTGCCTCTCGCCCTCTCCTCTCCTATCCCTCTCTTCCTCTTATCTCATTTTCCTGCTCTACAAGCCAACCCTCTCTCTCTCTGTCGCTCTCTCTCTCTCTCCTTGCACCCACCCCACAGCCCGTATCATTTTTAAACATGTTCTCCCTATTTTCAGACATCATCTTCTTTCTCTCCACTGCCAGAAACACAAGAAAACTGCTGTGTCAGCCTGGCAAACACCCCCCCACCACCACCACCACCACCACGACAACCACTGCCACGGGCTCACCCTACTTCACTCTTCGCTCTCTGTGTCTCTCTCTCTGTTGTATTGACCATAAAACAGTTTATAATACCAACAGTGGATGATGTGGCCATCTGACATTTAAACAAATGATCCACGGAGGTGGCTGAGGAGATAGAGAGAAGGGAAAATGAGAGTAGAGAACGGAAGAGCAAAACGGAAGAGCAAAAGAAGGACAAAAAAGGGGGGTGAGGAAGGTTGAGGTCCTGTGTTATAAAAAGGATGGAGAGGGAGATAGTCAGAGATAGAAAGAGATGGCAAACTGAGGAATATTGGCAGAGAAGCAAGTGAGCAGCACAGGAAGAAGATGAAACTGAGCAAGAAAATAAATAAAAGGTTGGCGAAGAGAGGAGGAGGAAGTGCTGGGGAGTGCAATTGGAGAATAAAGTGAGAGGAAAAGAAGTAGATAGAGGGCAGATGAGACTGTGACAGCAAAGTTGTTCCAATGGTCATATAGACATCTCAATGAAAATGCCAACAACCTAATCAAAGGACTCGAAAGGGCAGAGAGAGAGAGAGGGAGAAAGAGACCCCGAACACTGAGTGAGGTGGAGGAAGTTGATGAGGGGGGAAGGACAGAAGAGGGACAGAGGGAGAGAGAGAGGTGGAGGGATGCGGAGGAAGAGAGGGAGGACAAAGTGAGCTATAAAAAGGGTGAGAGAAAAGGGAGCAAATGGAGACATATGAGTGGTAGGGAGAGACAAAAATGAGCAAGGGGATGAAACATAAGGCAAAATGTAGAGTAAAATCATCAAGGATGAACAGAGAGGAGGACACGAGGCGGGAGAAAAAGGGCAGAAAGATGAAACAGGAGAGATAAGAGTGGATGAGTGGAGAGCAAAGGAAAGAAAATGGGGTGAGCTTGAGAGAAGAGAAAATCGCTTGCTTCTTGACATTCAAGAAGCACTGCTTGAAACTTGAAGAAGCTTATTGTCTAATGTGCTGAAGATGTGCTGGGTGGACCTGATACTCTCCAGTGTTTCCTCTTTACACAGTGTCCACCAGCGGCTGTAAATCATCACCACTGCTGCACTGTCACAAAGTCGCAATTGAACAACTTTGCAATGGGCTTTTAATTTGAAACAACTGAGAGAGGAAGTTGAGTTGCATGGTGACACCTGGGCAAGGTGAGAGAAAGAGACAGATGAAAAAAAGAAATGAGAGAAGAGAGAGAAAGATGGATTTGAGCATTTTAACATTAAGTTACACAGATATATACGTACTGTCTTTATGTTATTTGTTTTTTACCATCAACCTGCCAGGAACTGGAGATGAAGATTAGCCTGCGTGACACATTTACATGTCTTAAAGCTAGGGTTGGTAATCCTGGAAAAGCAAGAGCAGGCTACACTTAAAAATGCAACCAATACATTCATCCCCCTCCCATCAAAGCTCCTCATCAAAGCCACACCCACAAAACACATGAACTCGACTCCTGCTAGAAGGAGACTTTTGTGTGACTTGCTCGCTAACATCTAACTTTGGTCTTTGCTTCAGCGGTGTATGTTTCCCTGGCTGAAGACTCCAGTAATGTGCAGTGAGAGCACAGGCAGGCTGCACGCAGGCAGGCAGGTGGGTTCGTGACAGACAGGTATAGTTTCATTCACTCTGAATTTAGTGATTGCTACTGGGACATGAGAAGGATTTCAAATCAGATGAAAAGTGTTTCAGGACCAAACGACCTGCCCTACATTTAAGTAAGCATGTTAGTTGATCTGCATTGTCCCTTTAAAATAAGTAATCATGAACATAGACTCTGCCTATCAGTGTACTACATGCGTGCACCAACCAGGTGTCCAGACTGGCTTTGGGGCACACTGGGAAAACATCAGTGAGCCTCCCTTTTGGGAAGTCCAAAAATCCATTAAAGAACCAGTCAGTCTCTTTAGCGGCCCTCTCTTTGGGCTTATCATGAGACCATGCTGCTTGAGTTTTTCTGAACTGGGCTCATTTCACAGAGCCGACCTGAGCCCCCACCTCAAGCACCAAAAAAACCCAGAAATCTTATGTTTGCATTTGAGACCCTCACCTAAGAGAGGTGGGCAGACAGACAGACAAGCTATGTTATTTAGCCGTTATTTGTCAGACAGAAGTAAGGTGCTATCGTTGTTCCGATTTAATGGCCTGTAAAGGACATTGCAGCATCAATTTTCATACAGCGTTGTGTGTGTGAGTGTGTGTGTTTGTGTGTGTGTGTGATAGTCAGAAAGAGGGGGAGAAAAAGAGCAAAGGTGTGTGTTAAAGTGTATATGTGTGTGCAGCTGATATTGCCACGGCTGGAGTCTTGGAGGCTTTTACAACCTTTCCTTTATTATTTCCTTATCGCACTGCTTAAGGCCTTCCCTCCCTCCTCCCCCTCTCTCCTTCTCCTCCTTCCACCCTCTCCTCCTCCTCATCCTTAATCCCCTCCCCGCTGCCTTCGCTCACTCCTCCTCCTCCTCACCATTTTTCTCTGTCTCTCCATCCATCGCTTTGCCCCTGCAGCTGACACGGCGATATTGCTCAGTTTACACTTAGACGTCAGCGTGGCGTGAAAACCTCAGAGCATCAGTTTCAAACCCTTTTCATGTTGTTTCGGTTTTAAATGCCTGAACAGATTCTTTGTTTTAAATGCTGCCATTGTCCTGTCTTAAAAAATCATTCATTTGATATGATCTACTTTGATTTAGTTCGTGGATTTGGGTGGATAAAATCCTGCTATTTCCATCAAGGACAACACAAGGAAGCAATAAAACACATTTTAGTCTTAAACCTGAAATTAACAAGAAACAATTTAACAACCATGATGTGCCAAGTTTGTTTCTCGGCCTCTGGACCCTGGAATCTCATTCCAAACCTTTTTTGGGAGTGTAACCACAGCTAAGAGACCTTGCTTTTCCTCCAACTGCTCTCTCGCTCTCCTCTCTTCTGAACCGCCATTACTAAGGTACCTTGTAAACGGCCTTCAACAATTGCCTTAGTCGTTCACGTAGCCGGCCTGTAACACAACCAATCAGCCACCGAGTCAGTCAATCAACTTAACAACCAGTCCATCATTCCGTTGGTAAATCACGCTGACAGTCAGTCAGTTAGCCTGTTAGCCAGTTTCTCACCTCCTCCCTCTCCCACTGTCTTCACTGCGAGGCTGTACTGCAGTGGCACAGTGTACCACGGGACCTTTTCAGCACAGCTCTTATGGCTTCCCCAAGCAAACATCTATTCACATCCTCCTGGTTTCTCAACTCCCTCTCTCCCAACCTCTTTCGCATCCTCCCTTTGTCTGTCTTCATGGTGCTTGTGCACCACGGGGCCTGTTTTTTTTTTTTGCAATGTCCCTATGTTGTAGGTTCAACACTGCTTGCGACCATTACCAATCATTAAAAATTGATAGAATAAGAACGACTCTACTTGAGCAACGATAGCCTGTGGCTAATGCATTTAAACTGAGAAGCACGCACACACACATGCTTAGTTGACGATGCATAAACACGAATGCGCACACAAACATGCTGGTTATGAATGTGGGCATGCATAGAGATTACTACACATGCAAGTGCAGGAACACACAAAACCACACACAGGAGACCAACAATAAACTCCCCCTCACTGACATTCACACATTTTATATGCTTCTATACAGTCTGCCTGTGCTCATTTGCACAGGCAGACTTCCAGGATTTATGGAAGTTTAAATTCCTTCACATGGACACACTCATACCCACTCATGCAAAATGGGGTAAACAAGCAAACACAAATACATAAACAAATTCAAAAATAGCACATTCACTTTCAACTTGCAGCACTACATTAATATGACAAACAGCTTGTACATCGTTCGCATGGCTGCAGTCAAAAAAGCTGTGTGTATACACACGCGCACACACACACACACACACACACACACACACACACACACACACACACACACACACACACACACACACACACACACACACACACACACACACACACACACACACACACACACACACACACACACACAACTTTTAGCTTACGCATGGACATTTACACACAAAGGGGCACTCAGGCACAAAATAATCCTGTCACCGTTCCCTCCTCACACACACACACACAGATCTAACCCTAACCCTTTATTTTTCTCTTGAAGGCTGAGACAAACACCCACACTCACAGACTGTTTATTCTCTGAAATGATTCATCTTCTGCAGACTTCTCTACTTCTTTTTTACAGATACAGTGGCAAAACAACCCTTGCGCATTTTGCAGAGCAGTGAACCCCTTAATGTGAGTGACAGCTGCATGAAAACACTGGACTGTTCAGCAGATAAATGGAAAGCACTTTTTTTACTAAAACCACAAGCAAAGTCAGAGGGAGATGGGAGGTGCTTGTCATTGAGTGTGGAACAAGGAGCCAGAGACACTAATAAACAATCTGAACCCTTTGCCAACCTGGAGAGTAATTATTACTTAGGCTCTATGTATTTCTTTCGGTTAGTATGTGTGTGTGTGTGTGTGTGTGTGTGTGTGTGTGTGTGTGTGTGTGTGTGTGTGTGGGGGGGGGTCTCACTGTCTCACGCTCTCTCCCTAAAAATCACATTAATGGATGAAAGTAGTTCTGCTGCTGCTGACTCGTCGCTTTGAAATGGAAATTTAACTCATTGGCTCCATATGTGGAGGGCACATACTCACACACTCAGTCGTAGTGCAGTACAAGACACACCCACACATGCACAGCGTAGGTGTGCTGTAACAACGTCTCACACACACACACACACACACTATGCCCTTAAACCATGGAACTAAGCGAGAGTAAAAGTGAAATAACACTAATGTAACATTAGCAGACACATTAGCCTGCTTAATGTTAGCCCGGTAGCCAGCCATTAGCCTTCAGCTTATAGAAAATGTCATGCTAACAGAGAGAAGGAAATAATAAAACAACTGAAGTGCTTCATCAAGTCACATTATATTCAGCGGACAGCAGGACCAAACCAAGAGACACACAGGTTTAAAGCTGGAGGAAGTCACAGTAGACTGTCACACAGGAGGTTTATTCAAGATAAAATTCTTAACCCTGCTCAAGTGTCCATGAGCAAAACGGTGAATCCCTCCCAGTCCTAAATGATCCTCCACTATCATTTTCCCTACCTGGATCAGTAATTACCATTTTACTTTTATCTGTGTTATTTTTACTTGCTAGCCCTAGGATACACCATAGTAAGGAACGGTTGTATCTACAGGCCGACAATAGCACCACATCAAAAAGAAAGGAAAAAAATCAGCAGATGAATTTGCTGATGCAGTGAGGCCAGTGCTACAGAGGGCCACGGCAGAAGGAAAAAAACAAATACACATACGCACAAAACATAGGTCCATAAAGAAAGCGGATTTCTTGGCTTTAATTCTGCCACAACACTGTTCAACTTCATACGCAGTATGTACCAGTTTAAATGCAAAATGTTAAAATAAGGGTTCAGCAGTGGAGCCCCTTGCTGGTGACTGACAGCATCGTCATCGGCTCAGTCATAATATACACTGTGGCCCTCCATGAGCCCAACAACAGCATTGTTACCAGAGTGGCAGGGTGCATTCGAATACAATACAATTGCTTAGCTTAGAAAAACTGAACACGCTACATATGGCTCTTACCTGAATTGAGCAGAATCGTTCAGAATCAGCAAAGTGATTCATAACTTCAACCCTATTGTATAACCTGTCCTTGGGGGAAGTTTAGCGGAGTGAAGTTTCAGAGAATGAAATGTAAAGAATACACTAATTTGCCACATTGAAGGATTTATGGCAAACTAAGAGTTACGCACAGCTTTTAACTCAACAATGGGGCTTGTGCTCAACAACAAGACCTGCTTACAAAGCAGATATACAGTAGATGTTGCTTTTCTAGTTTTGACTGAGTTGTCGTCAATCCACTCTTTGTGTGTGTAATGTTAAGAACTGACACCAACCATCGACCATCTCTCTGCATAGTATTTTTTTCCCCTTTTCATTCGATTAATGCGCTGTGAAGAAAAACTGTTATTATGATCGTGAAAAGCCTGCCTTCCTTCAATGGAGTATAAAACCTTGCGCATCGCCTATATCTCACAAGCCTTCAACCTTGATTCAAGCTTGTATTGAAGCGTCCAACAATCCATTATCTATACCACTTATCCTTTGAGGGTCGCAGGGGGGGGGGGGGACAGACCCGATCCAGGCTGACGCTGGGCGAGATGCGGAGCACACCCTATTCAGGTTGACAGTCCATCACAGGACCAACATACAGAGACAAACAACCATTCACACCTACAAGCAATTTAGAGTCTCTGAATGACCTAACATGCACGTCTTCGGAGGGAGGGAGCCAGAGTACCAGGAGAAAACACGTGGACACAAGGCTTACCACTGTACCACCGTGCCACTAGCAATACATGTAAAGAAAAACTATACATCTAGTGTTAAAGTGAGGCACATATGAACTGTATATACAGCAGGTGATGGCAGCAGAAAGTGTAATGTTTGGGAATATTAGTACAAAGAAATCAACTGGTGCTGAAGCTCAGTTCACCACAGAACAATTCATATTTCGATTGTAGACGGATGAATGTGAAATGTTAATGTTCACAGTTTGGGTATTCTGAGATAAAACAAGAGAGGTTTAACACCTCACATTTTAATAAAATAATATAGACCTCAATTTCATGCATACACTGAGCTGCCAATGTGCAGTAAAAGCTTCATAAACCCATTTAACCATTACCAGGATGCATTGCACGGTTAACCTGAACAGGAAGTTGTGGGAATAATGTCCTAATCTGGAATTGGTAAAAAAAAAAAAAAAAAGGCACTTAGCTGTTGATGGGCTGAATCATTTCACAACCCTAACCCCTTTCACAAATTAAATTTAAATATATGTTTTCATGGATTTTTTTGTAGCCACAACGACCGATCTTTCATTATAAATTCCAGTTGAGAGCTTCATTTCGTGCTTATTTTTAGAGCTGGCTGAGTAATCCTGCGTTATGAAATAACCCTCAGCTCCCACCACAGCGAGGCGTCTGCACCACAAGCTACAGGAAAACAGCAACAAACTGCTGCTCTAAAGTGGGTGCTTCAAACGCTCTGTATAAACAATACACAAACTTTCAAGCCATAATATAAATTTGAATACTTTATAGCTTGTTACAGACCCTTGCTCATGAGACGTGTATTAGGGGATTTAATAGCGTACAGTAGAGCTATATTTAGATGCTGAATGTATTCAGACAAACGGAACATTTAAAACGATAAATGAAGTGGTCTCTGACAGCTAGGTTTAGGGTTTCAGGAGAAAAGAATTTATATATCTATATATATATAAATATATATATATACACTAACGTGGTGGTTCAGAAAGAGCCTGACAGCTAAGTAGACACGGCACTTACTCAGGCATACTAATGGCTGGTAAGACACAATTGGACCAGCAATGCAACAGCACTTTTATGACGTTCATAATTTCAAGTCCGGTCATTTCATATGACAAACACATGCTCTTTTATTTCCCGTTCTCCATGCTCTCCTCTCTGATTTTAGATGACAGATAGATGCAGGACTCTGCAGTGTGTGATGCAGTATTTACAGCAGGCATGAAATATTTGAGTCCAGGCATTAATATCAACAGATTTTAGAGCCCTGTTTGCTCTTGCCTTCAGGTCAGCACAGCGGATTTCCCTCCATATCTGAGGTATAAATTCAGGGCGGACAGGGTTATGATGTCATTACTTAATGCCAGACATTACTAGCTGAGCAGCACAAGATGGAAAAGTCATTCCTGATTAATCGCGTGTGCTGGGGAATACATTTTAATTTTCTTTTTCGCTCTGTCTGTCAGTGCACAGCAGCGCCTCTGCTTCCTTTCCATCTTTAACACACTCGTTCTGATCTCGGCCCCTATCTGAATTTCTCTCTCTCTCTCTCCGTCTTCACACATATTCTCCTTCCCTCTGTGTGGGTGTCTCTCACTTGGCCCTTCCCCTGTATTAGTCTCCTGTATGTAGGCCACAGCTCTTTTAAAAGTTCTGTCATTTGAATACTATAAAGATGGATCACTTGCACATTTTTAAGGGCTTAATACTTTTTTTTCCAGCTTCACGAGCATAATAATTTCCCATGTATACTTTGCGTGTCCTCTGATGGTTAATTCTAATCTGTGACACTAACAGCAGCACTTTTTTTTTACTTCATATGTCCTGCATGTATAATAGTACCTGCTAGATTTAAATGTCAGACTTGAGAGGATGAAAAACAAATGGTTCACAGCTTCCAGTGTTCATTACAGTTGTCCGCAGCCTCCTCTCTGCAGCTTCTTCTCTTCTCGTTCACACACCACCTCTTTGCTCTCCATTGAACTGTGTGCTCTGAGGTAGTTAACTGTATTGAAGTGTATGTGTATTCTCTGGTCTCCCTGGACAGCTAGAAGGACCCTGAAGTACCTGAACATCGTCAGTACTCAATGAGATATCTCACGAAAGCACACACTCTCAGACACACAGTATCCCCTGCTCTGTTCTCGAGAATTGTTTGTGGTTTTCAATGTGGCCGAGGAGAAAACATAGAGGAAAATTTCACTATTTCTGTGTGTGTGTGTGTGTGTGTGTGTGTGTGTGTGTGTGTGTGTGTGTGTGTGTGTGTGTGTGTGTGTGTGTGTGTGTGTGCCCACCTTTTAGTCTGTCTCTCCCACGTAAAGGTGAAAGTTTTAAGTGCTCCCATGCTTCTCGTATACAAGAAGCAGAAAATCGTTACAAAATACACACGCACAAGAACACACATTTATCCATAAGGAATCCCACACAAACGTGCACACAGACAAACAGCACTCACACACAACTGAATTTAAAGCTACAAAGGAAAGTATCATTAACACGTTGTTCTCATGAGAATCAGGACCGATACGAACATCTGATTGAGTTACACCATCAATATATCAATTATTGATTTTCAAAGTATATACTCTAATTATCTGATAATTTGTGTTTTGTTCTTCGTGGACAACCTCACCTATCTTTGAACCCAGGTGCTCTACAATTCAATACATTCAGTATCACTTTTGTTTTACCATTTAGTCTTTATAAGAGCAGTAGAAACATTCGATAATAATGTAGTCATGGGCATGATATATACATTAAAGTTCAATAATGTAATGTCACAAAGTATTTTCAACAATTCGATCTTTTGTAAAACATTGCTTATAGAACTACAAATGAATTTTACCAAAATGTAATTCATTATCTGTTTTTACACATTTGGGTAGCCACAAGTTTAAGTTAAGTTTAAGCTGTTGACAAATACATTAATTAAAAGAGTATATGCATTCAACTATACTAGATTGTTATAAAAGCATTTATAATATTTTAAACAGTTTTTGTTGAATTCTTAATGAGAGGACTTTAATTGCTTGCCCTATTCATCTTTTGTTAATTAATATTTGGTTTCTTTGTCCTTATTTTCAGGTATCGTTTTGTTATTCTAAGTTTTCTATTTGGATATATGTCTGTAAAACAGGAGATAATAAGAAAGATCAAAGATGTAATGAATAGTCTTTGAATGACTCTTAGTAAAAATATTTAAAGCAGGATGACTTTAAGTTGAGTATTCTATTCTTCTCAAATGCTCTATATGTGGGGGATTATATAAACAAATGATCCACTAATGTATCTAGTCCCACATCCTTCTTCAGTGAATGGAATGTGCAGGTGGCATCACATGACCTTAGTCATGTGATAGCAGGTGGTCACATATGGAGGGAAGATCACGACAATTGGGGAAATTCACTGAAGAAGGCCTTGGCCTCCTGTCAAAAGCTGCTAAAGGAGCTAAGTGGATCCTCTATTTAGAATATCTACCACACACACTAAATGTGTCCCCAAGGTCAAGAATGAATTTTTAATCAGTGTCTGACACACACATCAATTTATTTCTTTCACATTTTATTATGCCGTCTGAATTTTCACTAGATTCATTGACACATTTCACATTTCTCCTTTATGTCTCATTCCCTCAGTTTTGTAGACCTACAGTGAATTTGGATTGGGCAGACAGCTCTGTTTTAATTAGTGTGTGTGTGTGAGAGAGAGAGAGAGAGAGAGAGAGAGAGAGAGAGAGAGAGAGAGAGAGAGAGAGAGAGAGAGAGAGAGAGGGTTTGTGTGTTTCCCATGTGTGTCATATTAGTATGCCAGACGGGGGGACAGACAGCAAGTTCCAATATCTTGTTGTTTGGCATCGATTCAATGTCGGCTAATTGTCACCGTGTGCATGGTCGGAAATAGAGACATTTAATCAGTCCTAAATGAAAAGGGAATTAAAATAAGTCACTGTAATGTCCTACTGTGTGTGTGTGTGTGTGTGTGTGTGTGTGTGTGTGTGTGTGTGTGTGTGTGTGTGTGTGTGTGTGTGTGTCCCACGTAGGCCTATGTCAGTGAGTTTGTGTGTGAGTGATTTAAAAAGCGATTCATAGTCGAAAGTTAAAAATGAAGTTCTCGGACATGTTATTTCATTCTGTGTGTGCGTTTGGGTTTGAGCTCGCAGCAAAGTGTATTTAATTCCATTCCCTGTAGACTGTAGTTAACATTGTATTAATTATATAAGCACTAGCTGAGTTTAAGTGGATCATCATCACAGTTGGACATTTGAATGTTTCTTGGCTGAAACAACCTGTTGATGAGTTTGTTTTGTTTCTCCAAGTCTTATCTTTTGGTAGCAGAGAAGCAGCTTAATTTAAGTATAAAGTATAAATACTGGAACAGTACAGGCCACATGCATCTATTTTTGTGTCTACATGTGCATCTAATATGCATTCATGATTGGCAACTAACACACGTATGTATTAAAATCAATTAACTTTTGTTACCTAATCGAAGGTTTTGATTTTTAAATAAAATAATAATTGAGTATTTGACTAATAATTAAAGTGTACAGAATTAACTACTTAATGGTATACAAGGCATTTGGTGAGGACACTCATTGACATAATACATTCCACAGCCCCTTGCCCTAACCTTAACGATCCAAACTAAAAGCATAACCCTAACACTTGTTCTAACCCTAACCCAAAAAACAAGTCTTAACTCTCAATCAGCCCATTGAAAAAGTGAGGAACGGCTCACAAAGACATAAGTACAGGAACACACACACACACACTCACACTCACACGCACACACACAGAGATTACATAACTTCTCCACCAGACCATCTAATTCAGTTATTTGAGTGGTGATTATCAAAAAAAAAAGTCCTAAATAACAATGTCAGAGTCAGAACAAAGAGATCTTTATACAGTGAAGAGGAATGGATTTCAACAAACTTTCTAATGTTAAATAATGGAAAATATTCACTAGGTCTGCAGTCTCCCGTTCCACTGGTTGATAGGTTCGTCGGTCGATATGTTCTCAACTAAAGGAATGAAAAGCTATGGATCTGACTTATTTAACATGTAATAAATGTTGTAGAGTGGAGTTAGCTCCAATATTTGACACCATATCATAGAAGACACTGAGGCTATATCTTGTTTAGACGGATGCACCAAAAGTTGAGTGCAAACAGCTCAGCAACCCATAAAGCACATCATCAAAAAACATCTGCGTCAGGATACTTCATCAACTTTGTGTTACCATATGTTTGGCTTAATAATTAGGTTCAATTATTTCATTTGCCCTAAATACTATGTTTGTTTATAATTGATTTAGGCTAACAAGGCTACCAGATACAATGCAGTTGGCGTATTGTGGCAAATTTAGTTTATCCAGCCCAATCAATTGGTTGAAGAATATGTAATAATTTTCTTTAGTTGATACAGCGCTAATAATCACCAGCGTCCAGAAAGCTTCGTCAAACTTTGTTCTCCATCTCGACGCTGCATGCCTGGCTCTTATATTTGCTCTTCAGTTTGTGTCTGAAGACATGTGACTTTTTATGACATTTCGAGACAATCAATAATTTGTTATGTAGTGGAATTTGAAAAGCGACATCGGATTTAAGAGGCTGACAACCATCTGGGGTTTGAGGTTTGATCGAATAAATTATTGCTAACCTCCGTCTGTCTTTCCAGATGTCTGTCTGTCTGCCCTTTAATTTAGTCTTAGACTCCGTCTCTGTGTGTTTAGCTCCACCAAATAGCTGCTGGTCTGCTGCGTATCCCACTGTAATAATGTGGAATAATACTAAAGGACTTTATGTGTGGCCATAATAGGGGTCTCTGTGTTGTTGTTGGTTGGGCAGGTAAATTACACTTCATACTCTACTATTTTTGTTTGAACTGAGAAGAATAACAAAAGCAGCCAATATAAAATCTGCTTACGGTGGGGAAAAAAACTAACGGGAAAAATGCAGATTATGAAGCTGATATACAATGAGGGGAAACAAACACACACACACACACCGATGTGAAAGATAAATCCCAGGTGATAAGAAGCAGTTGCTTCAATCATAAACAGCTTAAACGCACCATCATCATTTTCATCAACATTCACAATTCTCCCACAATCACACAAATCCCTTTCTTTCCAGTTTTACAGGCTGGCAGAGAATAAAGATAACAGCCACAAACACACACACACACACACACACACACACACACACACACACAATCTAAACACACTGTAGAAAACTGTCTCTACAGCAATGTAGAAGCCCAGCGACTGAGGAGGAGTAACACAAAAAACTGTTACTTACACACACAAACAATTATCAGGAATCTTAACACTGTTGGAAACTATTTTCCTCTTAATCGCAGAGGGAAAGACCTGACTGGTTTGTGCGCGTGTGTGCGCGTGTGTGTGTGTGTGTGTGTGTGTGCGCGTGTGTGTGTGTGTGTGTGCGTGTGTGAGGGAGTAGATTAAGTGAGAAATACAGAGGGACAGGCATTGAGACAGAGAGGGAGGAGAAGTGCACACAGAGAAGCTATTGATAAACAGTAACGCTCCCACCGAACGAGCGGAATGTTAACACTTTCTTCTCCGTCCTTCTACAACGTGGGCAAACCTCCACGGCCGCAAAATCCCCACCATCCCAGACCCGCTGGGCTCCCGGCACACAGCATCCATCCTCGTCATGCTCTCCACGGGCTTTGAGACAACTGCTCCTCAGTGAGAGTGACTCCACAAAAATCACGTTTCACTGCGAGCGTGGTGTTTCCTCTCTACATGCCCCGCAGATGACAATTTCACCCCGTGCCCGTCTGTGAGACTCTGTCCAGTCTCGGCTTACTTCGGTTTTCTGTGACACAGGTTATTGAGTTAAACCCGCCCGAGCATCGCCTCCTACACCAAACCGGATTGGCTGCGAGCTATTTGCTGTGTACACTTGGGACAGGACCACATGGAATCTGGTTTATTTATTTTGATGAGGATGCCTGCACTGTTTCCCAGACGTGATGCTGTGTCCAAGTTGGGCACTGCACTCTGCACACTGTCTTCCACGCGCACGCACACGCCAAGCACACACACCGAGCTCCTGTGTGTGTATGTGTGTGCGTATAGGCGCGCTCTTATTCTCTCGTTTGCACTCAGTATCTCGAGCACGCACGCACAGAAAGACGCACACACGCCATATCCAGAGCAGAGCGCACATACGCAACTCTCTATAGCGCACACACACACACACACGCACGCACACGCACACACACACACACACACGCACACGCACACACGCACAGTCGGCAGAAACGACTGCAGGAATTATCCACCTCCCCTGACTCCGACCTGCGAATATTCTGATCCCGTCCGTGCATGAATGCGCGCGCGGGCACGTACACGCACACGAGCCATACAAATCGAAAGCCTCCCAAACTCACCCTTGGACGAGGAGAGATCCCCGATGAGGAGCCCCAGCAGGAGGAGAAGCGGGAGGTCGCGTCTCAGCCTCCCCCTCATCGGCAGCAGCAGCAGCAGCTCGGTCGCTCCCCAATCCGTCATTTTGCTGTTAAATAAAATCCAAGCTCGCTTTAATGTTAAAGCCTGATCCCCACCTCGCCGCTCTGCTTGGCTGAAGGAAGCGGAGGGGGGTACAAGAGGACGGCCGCCCCCCTCCTCCTTACTCTTCTTTTTATATGTATAAAAAAAAACAAAATAAAAAAAAGATCACACCCGAGGATCAATCACGAATATCCCACACACACATGTCCATGTTAACGTGTGGACGGGATAACCGGTGACGGGTTGACGGTCTGAGATCGGGCAACACGCCGCTGGTGTGAGCTGTCATAGCAGAGACCGGTGGAGCGCAGGAAAGAGAGAGAGAGATGAAGAGATTCAGTGGAGGAGAGGAGAGAGGTGGTAGGTAGGTCCGCACAGCACGGCGAGCGAGCGACGACTGAGAGAGAGGGAGAGGGAGAGACGGGTAGAAAGCATGAGAGAGAGAGAGAGAGAGAGAGAGAGAGAGAGAGAGAGAGAGAGAGAGAGAGAGAGAGAGAGAGAGAGAGAGAGGCAGGGAGGGAGAGAGGCGAGGAGAGGTGAGTTAGTCGAAGTAAGAGGCTGGGAGGAAAAGTGAGAGACGGTGGAGGAGGGATGGAGAGAGAAAGAAGGGAAATAGAAGACTTGGAAGAAAGTGAGGGGAAAGGGAGGAAGGGTTAAGAGGGGAAAGGAGGGAGAAAAGAGAGAGGGGCAAGAGAGGAAAGAATGAGATTTAGGGAGAGACAGAGGGAGGACAGAGGAAGAAAAGGAGCAAGTTCAAGAAAAGAGGGAAAGATTTCAGTATAGGCAGTAAGAGAGGGAGATGGAGAGTGATGAAAAGAGGGGGGAGGAGTGATTTCAAGAAATAGGTAGGGATGGAGGGAGAGAGAAGAATTTAAGGAGAAAGAAAGGAGCGAAATGATAAAAGAGGGATAGCAGGAGGGATTCAGTCAGGGAGGGATTAAGGGAGAGATATTATCAGGAGAGAAAGTGAGGAAGAGGAGGACAAAGGAGGGATGGAGTGGGGAAAGGCTCAATGACAGAGGAGGTAAAGAGAGATGAGAGCTGAGAAGAAAGTAGGAGGGCAAGTAAGGAAAGGGGTAAGAGAGGAACGTGTGAGGTTTAAGGAAGACAAAAGAGGGGGAAGAGGAAGAAAAATAATAAAAAGAGAAATGTCATGAAAAAGAGACTTTATTTAATAGGTGGTAGAGGAGGGATGAAGGGAGGAAAAAGAGAAAAAATTCAAGTGAAAGAGAGAAACAAAAGGATAAAAAAGGGATAACAAGAGGGATTCAGTTAGGGAAGGTGGGAAGGGACGAATGGTTATGAGAAAAATATAAGGATTAAGGAGGGAAGAAGGAAAGAGGGATGAGAGCTGAAAAAGAAAGGAGGAAAGGGTGATTCAGGAAAGACAACGACAGAGGGAAGGAGGAGGGGGGGTGGAAAAGAGGGAGACAGAGGAAGGGAAGCGGTTTCAAAGGAGGGAGCGATAGAGAGACAGAAAATGGAAAATGGAAAAAATACACAAGAGGGCAAAAATCAATTACAGGAGAAAGAGAGAGATAGTGTGAGTGAAGAAAGAGGGGGGAGGGAGAGGGGGGTAAAGGAAGGAAGAGATGCAGTCATAAAGTGAAAAGGGGGGGAGTAGAGACAAAGTGAGAGAAAAAGAAGTGATGGGACGAGGAAATGAAGGGAGGTGGAGGCTTAAGGAGGAAGTGTGTGGTTGGGAGAAGAAGAGCAGAAAGAGAGGAGGGACAGAGAGAGTGAAGGACAGAACAGAAAGAGGGAAGGAGCAACTATTATGAGAAGTGAGGTATAGAAAAAAAGAGAAAAAAGAACTAGAGGGCAAAAGGACAGTTTGTCTCTCTCTTCCTGTGGGGACCACCCATCCATAAAATGCACTCCCAGCATCATCCTAAACCAGGGGTCCCCAAACTCTTCAGCCCTCGTCCCCCAGGGGACGTAACCGAGCCAGAGATGTGTGACCCATCAGCTCAAAGGATATTTATCTGAGATGGTTACCAAAATAAAATCACCATACGTGCACAGGTTGTGATGTTTCCTGCGGTGCTGTAAACTGACTTCCTGCACCTGATGCTGTCGCTGATCTCTTGTAAGTCACATGGAGACAAAGGGAATCAGAAGGCTGATGATTACTGATAGGTCTACACATCTTCCGCCGCAAACTCAAAACACACCTCTTCCGACTATACCTTGAATACAAGTTTAAACTAACAATTTAGTAGCACTTAAATTGCACTTACTTATAGCACTTTGAAGTTTGGCTTTCTTGAAGAAATTGTGCTTTCTTGATTCTTGTCGTTCTGGGTTTGTGGTCCTCGTGGTTGAATGCACTTATTGTAAGTCGCTTTGGATAAAAGCTAAATGAAATGTAATGTTATTACTTGCATGCATCATTTTAAGGTAAATTTGTATTTTATTAGCTTTTGGAACAATTATAGCTAAAATGTGATACTAAGAATTGTTTTTAAATTGTGTCTTCCGACCCCCTAGGGGGTTCCAACACCTGTTTTGGGAACCACTGCCCTATACTGTGACAACTAAATGCTTAGCCTTAAACTTTACCTAAATTGTAACCTGATCCCTTAAGTCAAGTCCTCATCGAGCAGGCTGGACCCACGAGAGACCCCATGGGTGAGTGTGCACTTAGTTTAGTCCCCACCTTGATATATAAACCAGACCACAAACAGTCTTGCAGAGATTAACAAATCACAGTGGTGGTTACGTGGCACTGAGATTGATTGGCAAGAAGTCGAGTGTGAGTGTGATAATTGTTTGTGTTTACAATCGTGTGGCCTAAAATAAAGTACTCTAAAGTATTGGTGTGTGTGTGTGTGTGTGTGTGTGAGTGTGTGAGTGTGTTCTCCCCGCACCCCAAATGGAGCCACGAGCGACTTATTGATCCCCGTCCCTGGTGGAATGTGCAGAGGATCGCGCTAACAAGATTACAACGGCGCAAACACGACGTGGAGACTTAGCCCGCTGAGCCTCCGAGACGCCCGGCAGCAGCAGCAGCAGCAACATTTAGAGGCAAATGCAAATTACATATGTCACTCTAAATTTGACCCATTACAGTATTTCACAGCAGGTGTCACCTAATACTTTCCTAGCATGAAAAGAAAAGCCAGCGAGAGGGCGGCCGGGGCACGGACTCTGGAGATTGACATTTAGCTTTTGTGATATCACCTCGATTTCTGAAAGATGTTTTTCAGAGTTTAGATGAGGACTTAACACCCGCTGCCATTTTAGCCGTTGCTAGAGTCATAATCATAAATGGTGACGCATAAATGATTCTGCTATAGAATACTATATAGATACTCATATAGATACTAAAGAGACAGGTCTGTATTTGTTGCAAGTAGAAATGGGAAGCAGACACCCTGCTAGCTGCTTCGACATTAAAACACACAGATTTTGAACTAATTCTCATTTTGCTTCAGACCCCTAACCAGCACCTTAGGGCCCTACAATCACATGTTACAGGATTTATAGGCTTGTTTCTGCTTTCAACAGTTTTCATAATAGATTGGTTGCTAATCTCCTACTATGTTAATCCACACTCATTTTGATGCACTTGGCAACCTCCTTCTTCCTTCAGAGAGTTAAGCATCGCATCATTGATAACACAGCCAGTGTGTGTGTGTGTGTGTGTGTGTGTGTGTGTGTGTGTGTGTGTGTGAGAGTGTGAGAGAGAGAGAGAGAGAGAGAGAGAGAGAGAGAGAGAGAGAGAGAGAGAGAGAGAGAGAGAGACATGGGTTACAGTGTACGTGAGCCCGGGTGTCATGCTGCATGTGTTAGTATGAGTGTGTGTGTTTCGGTGAGTGGCTGTGTGTGTGTGGGTTGAGCCATTTCACAGCATTACTGTGAGTCATCCATCAAGCTGGTAGCTCTCCGTGCATTGGACTAGGTTACTCATTTTATATATATATTAATAAAAAATATATTTTTTACATCTACTGGTGGGAGTCTTCATTCAGCATACGCTCCTAAAAAGACGATCGCTTTCAACCACGACAAGAGGGTCGTTTTCACTGCTGCTGCTGCTGCTGCTCTTCAACAGACAGAAAGACAAGAAGACAGGAAGGGAGACGAACAGAGACCAATACATACCTATATAGTATATACAGACAAAGAGATAGACAGATAAACATATAGACACACATATAAATAAATTGACAGATTAACATATATATGGATGGACATATAGATAGATAGAAGTATAGACATATAGATAGATAGAAGTATAGACATATAGATAGATAGATGTATAGACATATAGATAGATGGACATGCAGACATAGATATAAAGGTATTTAGACAGATAGATATATACATAGATAGACACATAGACAGATACACATATAGATAGAGAGATAGATAGACTTGCAGATAGATAGACATATAGATTTATAAACATTTAGATGATAGACATATAGATAGATCAATAGTCAGATAGATAGACAGACATATAGATCAATAGTCAGATAGATAGACATACGTATAGACAATAGACATGTAGACATATGGATAGAAATATAGATAGAGTGATGGACATATACATACAATGTATAGACACATATAGATATATATAAAGATAGACAGATTATAAATATAGACATATGGATAGACATACATACATATATACACATACATACATAAACTGAGTGATATATTGATTGACTGACTGATTGTAAAACCATTAGTCATTCAGTCTGTAAACCACCCAGACTCTGAGGGGATCATACATTCAGCACCATGGATAGCTCTTTTCTACAGCTCTGTGTAGTAAGCCTGCCATCTATTGGTCAAAGATGAACTGCAGGAGAGGAGTGAAAAGAACGGCAGACTGGGAGGTAGGAAAAGTTCAAGTTCAAATGATTGAAACAGAACAGAATGAGTAAAAATGAAATATAACTAGACATTTCTCTCTCTGGAGTCAGTGATGTGAGTTGTATTGTATTTGTCTAAAGGCACCGCTGCTTGAGTCAATTTAAGTGTGGCAGCCTTCACATTATTATTGAGAGATTTTTGACACATGAGCACAAAGATCCACTTAGCAACATTTGGCCAAATGTATCTCCTATGGGTCAAACAAAAGGTGATCTGAGAGGTTTACCTGGACCAGGAGCAGCTGAGTAGTAGTAAAGACTCGTCCCACTTCATATTCATGACAAATACCTCAAGCACAGCAAACACAGATGATGCAGGTGCTCAGAGGCAGCTGAGGTTTATACTATAGCTTGGGGCCCGGCTCTGATGTACGTACTCGTCTTAAGAACACCTCTTCAGCAGTGTAAACTGTATAATGCCCTTGGGATGGTATTTGCTGTAATTGTGCAGTAACAACACAGTAATGCGGCGAGACATGAGGTGCAGCAGGAAATATTTGCACTATAATATCAGCTGGAAGAAGCACAGGTTGGAGATCTAAGTTTAGATATGCATTATTGTGGAGGTAGTGAAGTTTTAATCATAAAGTCTATTTCTGAGTATATGTACTGAGTACTAATGAAGTCACCCAGGGTTGTGTATTCTATTGTGAGCGGACAAAGGACGGGAAAATGAGGTGTACTCATTCACACCAAGGTTGCCAGGAAATGTTAACCTATAGCAGCAGAGAGTGAGGTGGAAAAATATATTGCAAACCATTGTCTGCACAGATATTAGCACAGATATTATTTGAAAACAGAAGAAAGACACTGTTTCCTCCCACCGCAGACAGATTTGCTTGCTTTGTTTTTGACCTCATTATGCAAAAACTGAAAGTACATCCAGATCTGAAGTGTATTCTTCTTTAATGACTGCTGAGGAAAAAATAGATGAGTTGCTTTGATAATGGTGTTTGCCTGTTTTTAATAAGAGGTGTTCCTTCATGAAATGTGTTATTAAACATTCTTGCACCCCATGATCACAGAAAAGCAGGACTTACGTTAGAGAGTCAAAACCCGATGGAAGTCAAATGTGCACTATACAAAATGACAGGCCCATACATCAGTCATTTTAAAAACATGTAATTACACAAGAATGACTGGAAAAGTACTAAAGGTACAACAAAGCAAAATACATGACAACATATAAATTGCTGGTTACTTAAATCAGAGATTGTCAACATATCGTGTCACAACCCCCCCCCCCATAATAATAAGGTTGGTGTTGGTAATCATAACTGTCTCTAGCTGCTCGGTTAAACACGTGGTACAACATTAAAGTCCAATCAGACAGTCACGTACACAAACACTTCAATTCTCATTTATACATTTAATTATAATAATAATAATTAAATCCATTCTAAAGGAGAAAGGGTATCACTGGTACAGGCGATGCAATGTAAAAACCATTCCCCATTCTACAATAAGTTATTTCATTTTTTATTTGAGCTTCTTTTTGTTTCCCTCTGGAAATAAGACCTCTGGAAATTATCTCACAACCCCCTTTGTGGCTCAGAAACCCAAGGTTGAGAACCACTAACCTAAATAGTATTGTATTGCTAAGCACTGAGGGAAAACAAGCATGTCCAGTAAATGTCTTGGAATCAACAGTCGTTATTCAGTAACGCTGAGAGATATGAGGTTACAACAGGGAGGCTGCTCATTCTGATGAAGGTGATACTGTTGGTGCTTAATTACAGCTTGTATTCTAAAAGGTTTTGCCATAATCAGACAAAGGCTCCAGCAATGTTTTCTTTTCCAAATTCATTTCCCCCAAAGTTCCCATAGGCAGCATTTCCACCGGAGACCTCTGTTTTCTACTCTTTTCATCCTCAGTGAAAACAAGTGCTTCTGTGTCTCCAACAGCTTTAACATGTTTGGTTTTGAGTTCCGACCACAGAGGGCCAGAAGTTAAAATATTCCAACTCATAATAAAAACAGCTGTTTTTGTTTCAAATGGGGTTTCAACAGATTCTGGGCAACAACAGAAACCACAATCAACACACGACCCAACATCTGGGTAACTGAGGATAAGTTACGTTTATTAGGCAATTTTGTATTTTTTGTGCATTTGACAAGAATAATAGACGGTCAGAATCGGTAAACTCTAAAAACTCTTAAACATTCAGATATTTTTTGCAAACTTTTTAAGTGAATTTATTTTGGATTTCAAAATTAAATCCACTATTAAACTTAATATCTATCGAGCCTAAAATGTGTCTATATTATCATTTTAAAGCACATGGTAGAAATATCCTAACTCTTAATAAAGGGAACAAATAAAGAAACACCACTCTATACCTGTAGTAAAGTATTAGAAAACAGGCAGAGAACCTGAGTTCTTGTGATTATGCAGTATTCACCTCCTGACAACAGCTCAACAGCAGCTCAGGAAAAAGAAAAAAAAAAATCACACAGCATCTATTTATAGTTCCATGTTTCACTGCCTTTGAATCCCCATGAGCTTCGTGACTACACACCCCCCCCTAACAACTACACCCATAATCACTGATACAGGTGTGTAAAGGGGGAGGTAATGCAGTCAGTTCAATAGTCAGTTAATGTACTGGGTGAGAGGACGAGTAATGAATGGAAAAAGAAGGTTCGTCGTTAGCAACGATTGAAGCCAATCTTTTGTCACGCTCATCACTTTAGTTTATGCAAATCAATCCCAAACAGCTAGCCTTGCTGCTACCCCTTACAAATAAGCAGCAGTGAGGCTTTCAATACTACTTCATGCTTGTAAAGTGCTTTGATCCCCCTTTATCATACAGTATACATACACTTTGTAAAGCTGCAACAACTTAATTATCATGAATTCATCGTAAATTGTTTTATTTTCTTTATTAAACATCAAAAATCGAAACAAGGACAAGAATCGCCAGAATGATAATATAACGTTATTTTGCCTACAGCGGCAAACTGACACATTGACACAAGGATTTCATTTTTTGGGGTCTGGGGACCTAAAACCCATGGAAACCTAAACCATTAAAGCAGTTGATGTAACCAGACCCATGTGAAGTTAACAAGCAGATTCTCTGGATTAATGAAAAATGGACAGATGTGGCCCAAACCATGGTGGTGTGAAGTTGTTCAGTGCTAGCTTCCATTCACACCTAATTCTCTGCGGGGATGTTAACGTTGCGATGGATCCAGAATTACTTCCATCAAATAGAACTCTCCGTCTCAATCAGCCAAACTAACCTAGAACTTTTAAAACGCAGCTAATGTAATAGACCGTTGGAGATATATAAATCCAACTTAACAGAAATAGTCTTCTGTCTCTCAGGCACACAATTCTCTTTCAGGAACTGATCATTTATTCATGGACTTTAAATTAATTTCAGCAGTGAAATATATAACCCACTAAAACTGCAAAAAAAATGTCCCCAATAGATACAGTGTATATCCATAACCTGGCAAATCGACAAAGGTTTCCTATCGAATTACAGACATATTGAATTTATATGACTCCAAATAGCTTTTTATATGCAAACGAATGAAACCCCAGATGTTTTTAAAAGTATGTTATGTGAAGCACTGGAGGCCTACATTTGTGGCCAAATCATCTCCCACTGAGTTCAATCCTCTCTCCACATCAGAGACTACTAAATTAATAAACTGCTCCAGAGGTAAATATCATGAATATGGAGAGAAAATAAGAAAATATTTGGCTCATCACATCAGAGTACGCTATATGAGGCATCGAGATAATAGATGAGATTATAACAAAGGATCAATAAGAAATGAACCACAGATTTAAACAATTTTATGTGAAATTACACACAAACGTTATCTACTAGAAAAGTCAAGCTCCTGGAGTTTTTCTTTCCTTCTTGTTTGATAATCTAAATATGGTTGCTGCTATAGTCAGTGTTAGCAGTTTTACAGCGATTATATAACTTGCCCATGGGCATCGGACCCACCGTCTGTTTCATTTTTTTATAGACATAAAGCCTATTTGCTTAATTTTTCAGCAGTAACGCCCACGTTCAGCAAATAAATAAATAAAAACACTCTTGGCTAAATTGGCCACAGAGGAGCAGAGAGCGCTGAACACTGCTCCGAAGCCACAACACAAAACACAAGGTAACTGTTTTACCTTATTACGAAAAGTTAAAAAAAACATCACTACGAAAGTTGAATACACACATTAGAAAATGGCGAACCGCCCCAGTCAGTGGTTTTAGAGGAGGGGGGAGCATAAAGTTTTATTGTATGTACATTTTTTATAATTATACATATTTTGAATCCTTCTCAATCCCAATGTTTTGTTTTGAGGACATTTGGATAGTTGAATTAAAGTTTCTTTGAAATATATAGTATATTAACAACTTTTTAAAACGTTTTTATATCAATGTTTTGTTTTATCAATCAAATATGTTTTATCTCAATTTGGAATACAAAACTGAAGACCATCACAACTCCCAACCCTTTAGAATGACATCTTAGAATGCCTGGTTTTGTTAGAGAAAGGCTACGATTTTCAAAGTAGGATAATACAGAACAGAGAAAGGCAGAAAACTTAAGAAGTGGGAATTGTTTAGCTTGAATAATAAAAACTAAGTGCCAAGAATGGGGGAAAAATTATTAATCACTTAACAAAATAGATGCATATTAATCTGCTTCACTTTATAGACCAATCATTTCAGCTTTAAAATTCTGTCCCTTTAAAAACAGGATGTGTTACACAATCTTGACGTTGCCCTTTATTGCCCAATCGGGGTTGTCACGGCAAGGAAAGGAAATCCTTTAGAGTCTGTGAGGACAGGGTTGATTCTGGGCAGCACCCATGCCCTCCAGAAACTCCAGAAAATAATTTTTAAATGTGGAAGTGAAAAAGGGTAAGTTGTTTCCAACAGTTTGCACTTAAACAATGGTATCATCGACACCCAATTATATTGTGCTCTGCATTCAACTGCAAGCTGTGCTGTGGGACTTGTTCACAACTCATACCCAAATGACAGAAGCACTATTAGAGCTCACTGCCTTTTCTTCTCGTGTTTGAATCCCCAAGGGAAGGAGCTGGTTTCAGTATAACTTACTGAGCTAGGGTCAGAGGAGGAGACTCTTAATTGACTCCAGTTGGGTCCCCACAGGTCAAGAGAAGCAGCACATTTTAATGAGCACAGGTGTCAAGGTGAGAAACTGTATTTATTCAATTTGACAAATAGTTTCACGTTCATGTGAGAACACAACGTGGAACTACTTTGCGGTGCTGGACCGTACCCCAGCTGCTTTCCAGTGTAATCCAATACACACCAGGCCCCCAGGTGAATTGTGTACTCTGAGGTGTGTGTGTGTGTGTGTGTATGTGTGTATGTGTATGTGTATGTGTGTGTGTGTGTGTGTGTGTGTGTGTGTGTGTGTGTGTGTGTGTGTGTGTGTGTGTGTGTGTGTGTGTTTACGTTCCTGTACTTATATCTTTGTGAGGACCATTTTAAGCATAGACCCTTTTTCAATGGTCTGTTTGGGGGTTAAGACTTGGTTTTAGGGTTAGGTTAGAATCAGGTTTAGGTTAGTACTACTACTACAGAGTAACATTATGAGTTGCCGTGATGAAATTCACACAAGTTGGTTTCCTCACTAAGATAGAAGTACAAACGTGTGTGTGTGTGTGTGTGTGTGTGTGTGTGTGTGTGTGCGTGCGTGCGTGCATGCGTGCGTGCGTGCGTGCGTGCGTGCGTGCGTGCGTGTGTCTTGGTTTGAGCTAATAGAGAGCACACCTGTTCTCCTGAGAGAGCTCAAAGTCAAACATGACGTCTTTTTGAGAAAGAAGGGAGGGAATATTAACGTCAGGGAGACAACACAGACAGAAAGAGTCTGGAAAATAAAAAGTCAAGAGATGGAATTTGAGAAAAACCTAAACTTGTATGAAGACACACAGCAAAGTTGAGGGAGGAAAGGGCAGAGACAAACAAAGCAAGAGATGGTTAGAGTTGAGAAAGAAAGAAAGGTGGAAGAGGAAATGGAGAGAAACCAAGAGGGATGAGAGAAGGGAAAGGAGAAGATACAGTATGTGATGACGATGAGAAGAACAGACGTCCCTGGTGATTCCAGCAAGTTCTCAACAAAAACATCTGGCTGCCTGATTAAATCTCCGGTCTCTTTTACGTTCCCTTCATCTCCACAGCAATAAAATGAGTCCACAGTGACTTATCAACCTTGCAGACACCTGCTGACTTTAAATATGACTCTTTAATTAACTGAAGGAAAGATTTACAGCCAGGTTTGAAGTCCCAGTGCATATTTGGCCCTGTCCAAATCCCTCTGAGTGATTTAATATGATGGCTGGGTAAACAGGAAAACCTTACATTATTCAGATTGAGTGTTTACGTATTACTCCAAAATGTGTTGCTTGCATTGCAGTTACACAATATAAATGGCCTGAATTAGCTAATCTTGCTTTGTTTTGTGTTTGGTTGGGTTTAGTATGAGTGAAATACAACCATATTTTACATTTGCATGTTTGTTGGTATAAATATTTATATTGGATTTCATGTGGCGCTGTTACTGTCAGGGAAGAAGACGGCTTCGCAGCAGTTTCACCACAGGATTGTTACCACTCAGGGAAGAAATTCCTGATATCTGTTTTTTGACTTTACTGCTCATAATTGCTGTCATGACATGAAAGCAGGTTAGTGGGTTACAACGAAAAAGGCACTGAAAGAAAGAAAAGAAAAACTGTCAAGAGAGTTCAAAAGGAAAAAAACCTGAGCAGGATTGACGGATTCCAGAATGGCAGAAACGACAGAGGAGGAGGATGGAGAAGGTGAAATGTGACGGCTCTGATGAGACAGTGATTATGTCAGTGATTAGGTCGGAGGAGGAGTGGGAAAATGAGTTGTAGTATGGAGCGTTTTAAAAGCAAGGGGAGGAGAGGAATACATTTCTAAACGTGTATAAAGATTCAACACTCTCTTGATGATGTCAGTCAGAGCCAAACTCTGAGCGGGATCCATTGATAACGAATGGGAGACAAACTTTACAGACACCATGGCAGCATCCGGAGAGTTGTTTAGAGCAATATTGTATCGATACAGTATTTAGTGGTTCCGTGGCAACCGCACAGCACTGAGGAGAAAAGACGATATAGGTACAGAAATGCTTGGCATAACAACTTGCAAATTAGGATGCTACCAAGTTACTGATGGAGGGAGGGAGGAAAGGGAGAAGGGTTAGAGAGAGTAAACAGATTGGGAGGAGGTGGTGATGATAATGATGAAAACTGTGCGAGCGTGGTGGGATGGGGAGAGGTACTGTAAAGAGGCAAAAAAAAGAAAGGGATGTATGGGAGTAGGGGAGTGGTAATGATGGTGATAAGGGAAAGATGAGATGTGGTTAAATAAGAAATGATTAGCAAAAGGAGGAGGGGAGGAGGGGGAGGCAGAAGCTCCTTCCATGATCTAGGTATTAACGTGAGGGAGGAGAGTAGAGAAAGTAATCAACAAAAGAGAAGAGGACACTGGAGGAATTGAGGGGAATGAGTTGGAGGTGAGCGAGCGAACGAGGTACGAGTGGAGGGTGGGTGAGGTGTTTGAGTACACACAGCGTGCTATTGACTGAAGGCTTTTCCCGTTAATTGCATATTCCCTGTGATTGCACTGTGAATTGCTGAGCTGAATGAGAATATCTTTTCTCTCACTCTTCTCTTTCAGATCGAGTGATGGATAGAAAAAGGCATAAGTAAGACGGGAAGTTTAAAAGGCTAGACCACAGAATATACATACATTTGGGATGTCACGATACCAAACATTTAGTAGTCGATACCGATACCGTCAAAATCCAATTCGATACCACGGCAAACAAAAAAAACAAAAAAAAACACACACATATGTACATAGATACATACATACATACATACATACATACATACATACATACATACACACACACATATACATATATAATAGTGTGCACGGTGTACCTATACTAGAAAGGTAAAGCGATACCCAGCCGTTTCAAACGTTACGATACATAATAAAGTGTGTGCAACACTTTGCCTCCACTCCATGCAGGTGTGCCTGAAGTGCCATCCTGTGGACGTGCGCATTTTGTCCTCTCTCGCTGCAGCTGCAGCATGTCACGTGACAGCTGCTGTCATGTGACAAAACGTCCCAGGCAAGACATGGCTGAAAGTACGAGTACGAGTGCTCTGCAAAATGCTCCACGGCTTGTAGAAAGGTATATAGGTGCCAGTATATGTAGTTGAGAAACTGGGTTTGAAACCTTGTAAACAATCTGGACAAATGGTATGACCTCCCCTCGACAAACTTCTTTATGTATACTGAAATTCCCAAGATGTATAATGAGACAAGATCACCAAGACACCAAACCAATTTTCTCCTGCACTATGGATCTCTGTACCAGCAGAACTGTCAACACATAAATGGCTGTTACAGCCCAGCTCATAAAACCATCCTGGGAAATGAAATCCTGGAGGCTAGATATTGCCAAAATATCTGGTATCACAGCAGACAATGCGTTAAACGACCTGGATGCCCTGTTTTGGACATAATTTGCATCCGTCAATCAACAAAGCCATGGACATTGATCGTGTGGCAAGCTGTCTGTCCCGACTCCACAAGATCCAACAAGACTCCTGAAAGATAAACAGAAAACTTTAAAGCTGCCAAAACACATACGCATTCACGATGAGCCCACCCGATGGGACTACACCTATGATATGGTGGAACGATTTTGTGAGCAGCATCAAGCCGTCGCTGCTGTTCTGGCTGAGGACAGAAAGAAGTGGCGCATGATTCCCACATACACGGACATGACTACTTTAGAAATAGTGATGGGTGTCCTGGATCCACTCAGTGATTTCACTGATGCTCTAAGTGGAGAGAAAGAAACAACTCTCTCCTCAGTCCTGCCACTCACATGGAAAGATACAAGCCTGCGAGCCTGAGAATCAGAGATGACTTTGAAAAGAAATACGATGAGCACAATCTGAAGATGACACTAAACATTTCCACTTTCCTAGGTCCAAGACTCAAGAGTAGTTGTGTTTTCATGGAAGAGGCCAGTTGAGCTTTCTAGGGAGCAGGAGCAACCACAAGACACAGAGGAGCGAAGAGGAGTAGCTGCTGCAGGTAAGAGAAAAAGAAGTGACCTCTGCAGTATCACTTCAGAAAAGAAGGGAGCAGACTGTTTCGATAAAACACAACACCCCTCCTTACCCACAACACCCACAGATAAATTAAATGTTGAGATCACAGACTATAATCGATTCGGAGTATCAGCCCTGCAGACGACCCCCTGACCTGGTGGAGGCAACATGAGGCAAACCTGCCCCTCATGACTCACTTTGCAAAATCGAATCTGTGCTTTCCGGCATCATCCTGTGCCTCTGAAAGCATCTTCAGCCCACCTGGAAATATCTGCACTTCTAGGCATTCTAGACTAAGCGAGGAAAATCTAGAAATGAATTTTGACAAAGAAAAGTTGTTCAGAATAAAGATAGAGCTCAATGGCTGCCTGAGTTCTTGACAGAGAAAAAAAAAAATCATACCCAGCCAATACTTATGGGTAACTACAGTTTAAGATGCTGCTATTCTACGTAACACAGATTACTGAAAAGCTTGAGATGATGCTGATATTTTAGTTAACACAGATTATTGTGATTTTACTTTGAGCTTGAAGCATATATATGTATACAAATATACATTATATATAGATATATACTATAAATACATACATATATAGACAGTGAAAACCAGAGCCACCTGGTATTGTTTTAGGGCTCACATGAAAACTAAACAATGTCCTTTTAAATAAACGCTTGATTCCCTATATAACAGCAGAGAAAATATTGCCACACCTGGTTCATAGATTATTGACTGTTGAGAAGAAACGGTTGTTTAAGAATTTAGGATTTATTAACACCAGGTGCTTGCTGTGGGAAGCTATTTATGTCCATGAATAGCTCCAGTCCATTTCCAATGCCCCCTGCTGATTTCGTTTATACCAGAGGAATTTGTATCATTTTTAAATTAGAATGCCTTAAGCCCAGAATGTGATGGAGAATTTGATTTGATTCCTAAATAAGGTTACAAACACACACACACACAAATCATGTAATCCAATAAATCCGTCCAAAGAAAGGGTTACATTTCAACATTCAGACAGTGACACGGATAAAGTTATTTTTCTTCCTTCTTAACAAACTTTTAAATATCAAGGGCCATTTCAATTTCTGAGAGCTACACTACATTATGTAACGAATGCCAAAATAACCTCACTGGTGCAATGGCAGGAACTGCTTTTCTTTGCTGAAATGGGCGTCTGATGTCAGATGGCAGTGATGATGATGCTTCTCATACTCAGCCACAAGGGTTCTTCATAAATTCTCTCATTAGCTGGCTCACGACAACACATACCGATCTAACATTGTCTCCGTCAGAATAGTCTTGTGAAAGCTGCTTGTTGGGCACCCAAACTCTACCAAAGAGCGTTTACTTTATCCAAGAGCATTTTTTCCTTGCAACTCATCTAGTTAAGATGCATGTTTCGAGATGTAAGACACTAACATTTTCATCATTGCACAAGTGTCGCCACAAACTCAGCAGTCTGGCTTTCCTTTTACTTCAACAAAAAACAATAATTTGTCCATTTTATGTGCAAAGCACGCCACTCTGCATCTACTTTCTTTTCATCACAGTCACAATTATGCTTGTTGCTTGCTATAAATAGCTTTTTTAATTACTTGTATATCTAAGATGTCTCACAGGCCGATGCCCTAGAGGCCAGAGGTCATCAATCCCTGCTTTTGAAGGTAATTCTTTGGAAATTAAGTTCAGCCAAAGATAAAACCCGGTCAAATGGTTCCAATAGTGATCCAGCGGTAATTAACACTTGAAAATATTTGACCCTTGTCAAATAGTATCTGAGCAAACTCCATAAGTCTGCCTCTAACTGTTTAATCAATCAGCCTGATAACCTGACACTCCCTCTCTAACATGAACACAGACACACACTCTGCACAAAGTTCCTGCAGATATACACAACCATGCACCTCTACACATTTCCTGACATGACAGCCACCGACACACACAGAGACACACACTTGTCTCAGAGATCAATTTCAATTCTCCAGTTAGGTAACAAATGAGCAGGCAGCCTTTCATCTCTTCAGCCTCTCTCACTCTTCCTCTACACTGCCCACTTCTCTCTATTGATCTCTGTCCCTCTCTTGTTGTCCGGGTTTTTGTCTCTCTCTTTTTCCATCCTCTCATTCCTCGTGTTCCTCTTCATCTCTTTTCTTTTTTGCCTGTCAAGTTTTCCGTCCATCTTTCATTCTTCCTCTACATGTACCTCCCTGTTAGGTCTCTCTGTCTTCCTTGATCTCTCCTTTGTCTCGTTTCTTTATCTCTGTGGGTGTCTCTCTTTTCATTCCTCTGTGTTCTCGCTATCTCTAATATCCCCCCACACACACACACACACACACACACCTCTCATTAAATGAAGTTCATTTCCAATCCATGAAAAGCTATTGACCCGATACAGAGGTTGCACACATTGTCAATTTGTATTGAGCAGTGCGTATCTGTCTGCCTGTCTCTTTGATCATCTGTCTTCCTGTCCTGCAGCTTGTCTAGCTGACTCGTGTCTGAGTTTATTCCTGATGATAGAAGTGGAATTTATTTACCTGAACATGGTAATCCCTCGGTATTTTTTCTCTTTTGGCATCACTTTTGACTGATAAACTGTCACTGCTGTGATGTTTATGCTCTGCAAATCCCTCGGATCACCTCTTAGTCAGCATGTGACAGTGATGTCTTTTTCAATGTATTTCCAGTTGATCATGTTTTTTTTTTCTGGGTTTGCTCATGCTAGACCCTCTTTATGCTGCTGCGGCTGTCATAAATAAAACCTTCAAAGCAAAAATGTTTAGGAAGAAGTGGCTGTCGGAGGCCCTGAGAGATACGAGGCAGGGCCACTTTAATGAAGACAGACCTCATAAATTAACTTCATATAAAAGTGACAAAACACATCTGAATGTGGAATGAGATGTTAACAGTTGTTTGAAGTATTTCTAAAGAATGAATAACAACTTTCCGTGCCCACACTCTGCTCATGCTGCTATCGGAACCAACCAAAAATCTGTTAAATATTTGGACACAATGGGAATGGTTGAAGTTTCTTTATGTACAAACACCTTTTCATTATGTATGAATAGATAGACGGTTCTATTTTATAGCATCACAAGGACTGAAAAGGATACTGGGCTTGTAAGTGAACAATAGACAACAACAAGATGGAGGACATGAAAGCTCCCCAAAAGGGATCTGAAAGCATATTGATCGCCATCTGGTGGCTGGTTACAGTATAGGTCATAAACCCCGGCTCCTACATATTGGTGAATGGGTCAAGTGTTTATTTTCGTGGGAAATTTTGTTTTACTATTTCATGCAAAAAAACGGGTAAAAATGTCATGATTGAGCTGAGACTGACTCAAATCACGACTCCACATCATCGGTGCAAGAGGGCAGCATTACTATCCAGGGTATTTTGGCTATATTTTTGGATACTGGAAGGAGGAGGAGGAGTCATGTCATTTGTCTTCATTTATAGGCTATATGGTGTGGACAGGTTTCTAAAAATATGATTTTATGACATATTTTGGTTACTTATCTTCAGATAAACCCGAGGTTGGCTTGCTTCAAGTTGCTTTCTATACAGAGTCCATGAAAATAAATTCCTGAATTCAATCTGGAATGTTTAGAGTAGACAATACCACATCAGCACTAAATTGCATTTCCCATGTTATTGTCATGTGTACTGCCAAGTCAAGTCAAAACAGCAACCTCTGTTTTTGCACACCGTACACTCTGGTGTCTTCTAGCTTCTGTTCTCTTCCTTGTGTTTACGTCTCTTTTTATTCAATAGTTTGCTGATTTATTTCTTGTTTGCTCGTGTTTGTAATTAGGGTTGCAGCTACTAACACCTACTAAACAATTACTTTTAGCACCTTTGCTACAATGATTAATTGATTATGAAAGTACATTTTCAATCAGCCATCTGACATTGTCTATTAAACACTTAACCTCACTGCATCGTGATAATCTAATTCTAAAAAGAAAGATTGCCACTGTTATCGAATCAACTACACTCTACAAAAATGTTAATTGCTTTGCAGGTTTAAAATCTTTCTTGCAGAGTCCACAAAATATTCATCTTGATTGTTTTTATGGAGCAATGATTATCTCCTGCCAGCCATAAGTAAAATAGGACTTACAAGGTAGGGTGAGGAGTCAGAGGTTTTTAATGGAGTTGAAATAGTCTTTTAGTAGATTAAAAGGTATTTCATGAGTCGATACACAATCATGGTGATCAATATGACAAAGGGTATCGCTTACTTAACTCCTGAACCTCCTTTGAAGCCCAACATAATCAAGGTCCTATCTGATCTTTATCTAATTATTAGAAAGAGATGTAGGCCCTTATAAGAAACTAATGTCCCTGGAAGAGAAGTCTCTAGTGTAAAGATGCACAAGGTTATACAAGTTGGCTTTTAGGTTCTTCACCTTCTGGGATCACCTTCGCCTCCTGGTGGCTGGCTGCAGTATATGTCATAAACCCTGCCATGATAGTCAATAGGACATGGTACAAACTAAAAAGTCAAAGTACTATTAAGTTTGGTTTGTAGAGCCCATCACCTAAGTTTTTAACGTTAACATTTAATATGACTTCAGCCTTTGTGAGGTTTCTGGTATATCTACAGTATTTCCTTGTATAAAAGTAGTCCTGTGTACTCAAATAAATACCAGCACTATACAGTATGAAGCCCAGCATCTTCCGCTCCTGCAAATATTTCAAAATAAAAACCTCTTAAAAACAAAGGAATGGATTCAGTCAACACTGGAGTGCTTTTATTCTGAAATGGGTGGGCTACGGGAAGTGTTGCAAATATTTATGTTCGTGACATATTCAAAACATAAGCATTGAAACTTGCAAAAAGATAATTTTCTCTGTCTATTCTGCTGCGAACCGCATTCAGAACACGGTAAAAAATCGGCAAGATCTCTAATCTCTACAAGAGCAACGCAGATTCTGCGGCTGAATCGCAGCTGAACCGTAACCAGTGTGGCAGCTCTAATCTGTTAACATGAGCATGGAAATGAAAAGAAAGCCGTTCCGCGGCACAACCACAGCCGTTGTGGCCCGGGCGTCAGGGATATTTTGGAGATGTGCCATCAATCTCCATTACAGTCTATGGTGTGAAACAGACAAACAGACAAAAGTGAATTATCTTCTTTTCATTAACTTTATTGATAATATAATCAATTGTAATTTCCAATTAACTATTTCCTTGAAAATATGAAACGTTAGGTTTGCAGTTTTGTTCGCTTATCTTTCATGGCCCCTCCACTAATTATCAAACATTTCGAAGGGGCCTCTAAAGGTCCCTGCTGCGTTGGACTAATGGCCCGTGTGCATGAAGCATGACAGCCTTCTAAATTAAGACATCTGCTAAAAGCAGGTCAGCCACAGTGGTAACCATGAGTGCCCAAAACATGACTCATGTGTCTCTGCCTTCATGGCCTAAAAAGCTTTGGATCTGATATCCTGAAAAAAAAAACATTACACATTAGTGAATTTTCTACCTTTTCTCTCACTGAGGTCTAATTACAGTAAACACATGATGTCTTGTTCAGATGGTGGAGGAAAGGGGAAGGATTGGGGGTTTATATGTGACTGGACTTCTCCAGAAGGCATCTCTCCTAACAGATGTTGTAAAGGAACTAAACACTTTAAGGAAAGTGAGAGAAATTAATTGGTGGTGGAAGGTAAATGCACTTACTTTCAACTTTAATAACCCTAATTTAATGCTCTGCATGTCAGATTTTTTCAATTTGCAGTTTAGGAATTATCTATTCTATCAAAATCTATCTCTAATCTAAACTTTAATGTAACAAACAGATGTTTATTTCATACTATTACCACACGCTCATGAAACAGAAGTAACACAACGTTTTTTAAAGGTTCAGTGTGTAGAATTTAGTGAAATCTAGTGGTGAAGTTGCATGTTGCAGCTGAATACCCCTTTAACTCGCTGTTTGGTGTTGGCAGGTCAGAATCCTTCTCCAGTTCAGAATTACTACATTCGTGTGCCATTCACTCTCCTCCATGTTTGTTTGTGTAGCCTTCATGCAAAATGTCCAGACAGAGCACAATCTAAATGATGAACAATATTACCATAGTACTTTTACCAAGTTGGGTTTGCAGCATAATGAAATAAGTGGTAAGAGAATGAAATAATGAAATCAACATTTTTCTAGTGTTACATAATGTATCCAAAATTACATATTAGATGAAGTGACATTGTTTACAAAGTTAATGAAGTATGTCGTACATCACAGATATCTACAGCGTCTCCAACATGTAACAATGGCCAGTCTCCACTCTCCCTGCGGACTCCAGTTAAAGCCACAGTGAGCTGTTCTCTTATTAGCACATGTGACTGGAGTTAATTTAAGCATAAGACCCATGCTTTCACACTCTTTGTTCCACTCCCTTTCCTTTTCTTCTTCACATTTGACTTTCATCCTCCCTTCTTCCTCTATATCCCTCAATCTCACATGTGTACATAATATTTCCAATAAATCAGTAAAATAATACATACAACCTAAGATAATAACAGGCCACTCTTTGAATGTTGACCGAGTCTTGATTGAATGCTGCAGCTCCATGACGTAGGTGAAGCTCAAACAATGAAATCAAGCATAAATTAAACTGTGCAGACGTCTGCCTGCCTTCCTTCCTCCCAGTCTATCTCCCCCTCTCCCTGACCATTTCCCTCTCTCCCCCTCCAGGTGATTGAGTATGATGCTGACATTTTAAATATGGTGAAAGATGGTGGTCAAGTTATTAAACAGCCCTGTTGTTCCACTTTTTATTTAAAAAAGAAAAATCAAGCAGCTCAAGTCCAGTGAACAGCTTTCAATGATACAAAGGTAAAATAAACTGTCCAGGGTCAAATAAAAATGTTTAGTTCATCAAAAACGAAAAACCGTATGAATTTCCAATTCTTACTTTTGAAAGGTTGGAACCAATATATGATTAAATAACTTATCAGGTAGAGATTTAGAATTGCATCACCTCCACTTTGACCCCCGGGAGGAGAGACGCTCCCCCACTGAGTGAGGCAGAGGTCAGTGGAAGTTGCCGGGGAGACACGAGACAGGAGAGAAAAAGTGAGACAGAGGAAAAATGAGGGTAGGCTGAGGACAGTCGCACACGGTCCCCACAGTCTCACACCCACTGACAGACTTATTCCTCAAATAGAGAGCGAAAACAGAGGCTAAGAGGAGAGGGAGAGAGGTAGGAAGGTAAATTGACTTTGAGGAGGTTAAACTCTGAGTCTATGCCCAGAAGAGAATGATTATGATAAGGAGAAGAAAGGAGAGAGAGAGGAGACACATATTTCATTAAGGAATGGGAGGAGTGACGCATAGGGAAAGGGGGGGGGGGATGTTGCCTTTTTATTTCTTCTGTCATTTCCTCTTTCCCTCCTTTACCTGCATTGTTAGACAAGCTAATTATGTTAGCAGCTAATTAGCTTGTTTTGAATCACTAAGTCACCTTGACCTACACTTTGACTTCTACTGGCAACAAACTGAGCAGTCACACACTGTCAGGTAAACAAAAAACACACACTCGCACAAAGACAAAGACAAAATTACAAACATGCTCGCACGCACACACACAAAATCATGTACAGACACATACACACCTTTGTGGTTGCTGTGTAAGTAGCAAGGAGACAGTTATATTGGATTTGTTTGGAAGGTCAAGCCCAATGAAATTAATCAAGTTCCCTTCCACAATTAAAAAAGTATCTTGAATGCCTCTCCTGCCTCTCTCTCTCTCACACACACACACACGCGCACACACACACGCGCACACAAGCGCGATGAGGCTTCCCAGGTGATGCATTACTGTAATTATAAGTTTATAACTCACAACGAGTAATCGGATCATGTCTTACGGTAAGTGAAATCAGATTACACATTATTGTAATTACACCATGAAAGACAGTTAACAGACCTGAGCTTAATTATTGCATGGCTATCCCAGATAGACAGAGTGAGAGTCTGACAAAGGTCTTGTCTTGTCTGGTCTGACACTACTAGGAATATTTTTTGAATGGATATTTTACCATCCTTTTATTTCAAAGAAATCTATGTCCACACCCCCCTCGTTAAACACGATATCTCTGTCCAGACAAGAACACAAAAACAATTACAAATGCCTAAACATGCATGCAGGGCCAGTAGGTGGCGATAAAGTCAAAATTAAAGATCCATCGAATACTTGAGAACACGCAAGAAATATTGAGCGAGACAGACGCCTGTGAATGCCTGTGATTAAGGCTGCACGATATTTCGATATTATATCATCATTGCGATATCAACGCGGTTTATATTTACCTATCGCAAAAGACGGCTTTAATTGCGATAAATGGTTCCATGTGCCCTACATTCACGTTCTGCATGTCAATATATTTGGCCAATCAGATGGAGCACTGCTGCCCTAGATAATAAATTAAAGATATTCAGATCATTGTCGGAAAATAAGAGAATTAGAAGAGAATAGAGAGAAAAATTACGAGCTGCTTCCGTCAAATCTAGCTCTGCCTCCTCCCGACTAAATTCTACTGTGGAAACTTCGAGTGATCACGTTTGTCCCGGGTCAGATTCATCACTACGAGCAGTTGATTATATCAAATAATTGTGTAGCTTATTTATGATCACAACACCTGAGGGGAAAGTAACACACACACTTCATAATGCTTTTTCAGGGGTTTAATTTGCTGGTTTAGCTCTAAAGCATTCATATCAATGTGGTTATTTCATTGATATCATAATATACAACACATGCATACTGTAATATAATACATGCCAATTCTATTTACACCTCTGATTACTACTCTTTTTCAGAGGAGCTGACCTTTATCTTAAGCAGTGATGCATCCAAAATGATAATTGGGAGAAAAATGTTCTGTTCACCATTACACACATCAAGTCTTACTGATTACAGGCTGACATTAGCAGAAGGCAATCCGGAATATGTTGTTGCTTCCAGTCATTAAGGAACACAGCTGCATCAGCTGCCACACTTCACAAAACATAAACTGTGATGACTCTGACATTTATAAATCTGAAACCGACACATGCACACACTCATCCGTCATCACATCCTACACCCTTTTCCTGTCCTCTTTCACATATACTAAAGAAATACATATATGGTAAATAATAATAACTTGAATTCATATAGCGCCTTTCATGAGACCCAAGGACGCTTTACATGTGTCAGTGGGGACAAAAAGAAAAAAAGACTCTATATATACACTGTAAAGAATTGACTGTAGAATTAACAGTAAATACCTGGCAAAAAAGTTGCCAATAAAGTACTGTAAAATTACTGTAAAAAGAATTACAGTATATTACAGGATACGTTTTACAGTTTTTTGTTGTATATAAATTACAGCAATTTCTTGTTTGTTTTTTTTACAGAAAACCGCAATTACTTGTAATCTAGTTTACAACATTACCTTGTATTCTATTCAGATTACAGAAGTTACCTGGCAACTAAAGTTGCCAATAAATAGCTGTTAATACTTCACAATACAATATGATGTTGTACAATTGTTTTAGTTATTTTTTTTTTTTTTACATTAGCAGTTTTGCAAATTACGCATATTGTGAGGTATTTTGAATGAGACCAGGCATACTGTTTATCCAAAATTCATCTACATTGCACTAAAGTCTTTTCACCTGTTAAATAAAAACGGAGCCAGAGCTGCAACAAAATAAAACTTTTATTGACACTCAATACAGTTTCACAACGTTTTAAGAACATGGTGTCCTTTTTTTCAGAAAAGCTCTTAAACGTAAATTATACATCTTTGGACACCGGCCACCCAGTGGAATTCACATTGACCAGAGTTTCAACATAGTCAAACATTATTAAAACTGACAACATACTCGGCTTAAAGGCCCAATCTGAAACCAGGACCTGAGGTAGAAATGTATTAAGAAGAAGGTCACATAATTTTTGGTATAATTTAACTTTTAGCTAACTAGCTAAAAAAGATGACCTTTTTTCAGTGTGTTTGGAAATCTTAATATATCAGCAAAATATGTAAATACTAATAAAATGTTAAGAGAAGAACAATGTCCAGTCACATAGTGAGGAGGAGAACAGTCCTCATTCTTTATGTTTGACTTACACTCAAAACCATTCAAAGTCCATTAATCTCTTGAGGAGAGAAGAGACGTGAGGACTGACAGAGTTGTTCTTGTTTTCACGCACCTTCCCACTTCTTTGGCTGACCAGCTTTGCCGTCTTGGTGCCTTTGGTTGGATTGATTCCAACGAAACATCTGAAATCACAAAATCACACGAAAATAAACTTCATGAAAAATCTGCGCCGGCAGCTCCTTTTAAAAGAGGGAGCCGAATCCATCAGGTTGTTCAAGACAAGATAATCATTTGCCCATTTAATATGAAAAGCAAAACTTCACAAGATTGCATGAGCTGACCAGCAGTGATGCATCAACATAACCTCAGGCAGCAGGTCCTCTGGTTGGAGATTTCCTGATTTCCTGAAAAGTTATACCTGCTAGAACAAAACAAAAAAAACGGTATTGCAGTGTATCAGCCGATTTGGCTCACAGATGATCAGTGATCTGCGGGAAAAAACAGCAGGTCATCCCTACTACAAAAAATGAAAACCAAAACCTTCAGTAAAATAATTTGTTGTGCATTCATTAGCCTACATAAATTAGCAAATTAACATGCATAGTGGATCACAATATACAGCTTTTAATTTTATGAAATGAGCTTTTCTGTTTTAAGTGCTTTATAAACATTAATCTAAGACATACCTTCGGTTTGCCAAGCGCTGAGAAGCCACGACACTGGATAGGTGTGATGTTGGCAGGGAGATCCTCCTCTTTGATGAACTGCAGGTCAGATCTGGATTCCACTCCAATGCTTGGGACTGTAGTTTGTCCTCTGGTAGGCTGGGTAATACCACCAACACAGCTTGTCTGATGTCCTCCCCCAGTACTGACATGTCAGTATATATCTGGGAGGGAGTGGTGAAATATAATCACTGATGTGCCATTCAGCTTGTACACATTAATGGACAATAATCAAGGAGATCTTCTTGCTTAACACACATGTAGTTTGAGCCCTGGACTACCTCTGTTAGACTGTGAATACCCAAATCAGCAAGTTCCACAGCCAACTGCCCCCCCACAATAAAGTAGACAAGATGAATGCCCAACCTCTCTATGTTCAAAACACGACTTAGCTACTATAATGGGAAACTGCAGTCACTGACTGTTCAATTTAGGCCCAATCCCATTTCACCCAGCTAGCGCGCTAGCATGCTAGCATTAGCGCGCTAGCGTTAGCATGCTAGTTTTAGCGCGATGTTACTGAGCTTAACTGCTCCTCTAATAACAAAGCATCCTGGCAGGGTTGCATACTAGCTTTTCAATTTCAAATTCCATTGATTCACTTTAAGTCATTCACTTTAGTAAGTTGTCACTTTAGTAACTGCAAACAATAGCATTGGTTTAATTAAGATCTCAACAATGTTATTACAATGACATCCCAACAAAGTTGAAGCCCATATTAATTTTGTAGGGAATTAACATTCAACTTACGTATGACGTAGTGGCTGGACACGGCTGTTGCTCCTCTGCTCCCGTGCTCTCATGTCAAGGTCCTCTTTCAAACCGCCTCGTGCAACGCCATCGATATCAACAGTATTTAACTGTAACATGCACCATCTACAGTCAGAATACAACTTGCCTGTAATTTTACAATGTGTTACTGTGGAAAAATGCTGTTAGCTACTGTAATTATATTTGTCCCATGATGCATTGCGATATACAGGTAAACATCGTAAAACGACAGAACAAGAAGTTACTGTAAAATTTTACTGTAGAAACTACAGAAATTTGTTACAGTGTAGATATATAGTACTGAGTCAATAAGAGCAAAATGATCTATAATGAGTGGGCAATTTTGTGCTTTTAAGAAATCCTCCGACTGTACAACAATTTTTAAAAGGTTTTTAAATGTACACCCACACAATCCCATCCACGTGTCTGTCACTAATCTGATGATGCCACAAGTCACAACAAACAATCAAGACAGAAACCTAATACAGATAAAAAACGCCTCAGACCTCAACACATAACCCCCGTCAGGTCCACGTTGTTCTTCCTCTAATTCAATGTTTGAGACTGTTAAAATCTTTGCAAATTTTCATAGGGTATACAGCATTTCCAAACAACTGAAAATCACATAGGGTTTTGGCCAAACGCTTACTTATAGCACTAGAAGAGACAAATGGCAAATATTCAAAAATGTATATGTAAAACCTAACGCAAATACAGTGATTTGAGATTGGGCTCTTTGGCTCACATCAGCTCAGTGTCTAAGCACATGGTCAGTTTTATTTTCATACGTTTAGTTGGAGCAAAAGCATCTACTATTAATCCCCCCTATGCATATGATTCATGTGTATTATTCTTGCTTGTTCAGTTTGATCATAAATTTGTCGAGAAAAATTTAACCTACTTTAAAAGACACTTTTTTCTTCACAAACAGCCATTACCTGAGTGTGGGGGCTGGGGAGTGCACTGCTTTTGAAGGAGTGAGAGGAGATGGATTAATGCCAGTACAGTCAAACACCCACTGACAAAGTTACTCCACAAAATCCCACTTTGTTTCTAATGGCTTCACAGGTCAACCACATGCCTCTGGCCTCAGAAATACCAGACACCATGCCCTGCGTGATCTCTGCAGTTGACTACACTTTGCACCTGTGCCATTCCTTAAAAAATAAATAAAATCGCAGTAAAGTCCTTGACCCAACTTTCCCTCTAGCCATGTTTCATCCTTCTGTCAGCTTTATCATCATCCAGTTATCTCTGTCGTTCATCATGTCTTCATCCCATCATTTGTCTTCACACTAAAGAAAGCGATTGATGAAACCTGCCTGGGTTCTTTTACATTTATATATCCCTACTCAGTATAGGTGTTGTCAGACCTTGGCGTCCAAGCCTTCAGCCCTGAATGTTATATGAAGTCAATCAATCAGCTTTACTTTATTTGAATAGAACTTTTCATACACGCAATGTGACAAAAAGTACTTTACAGATTAAAATCAATAAAAATATGCATTCTTAGTTATGTTTCTAATGTGAGGATCAAAACTGAGATCAGAGTTAAAAATGACGTTTCTCACTTGTTTACTGGGATTTAGTGCCAGGGCTTGCAATGTCACACTGAGTTTGAAACTCTGAGCTTCAGACCGAATGACTGAATGAACATTAGTGAATTGTCAATAATTCTCCCCATCCTTGACATCTAAAACACGGTTTAAAAGGGCATCCAGTGGCCGTGGGTCATCAGGTTACACAGCAATGTAAAGATGTGTGTCATCAGCATAGCTATGGAAATTGATGCCATGCCACCTAAAGACATTTCCAAGCGGCAGCATGCACAGGTTAAAAAGTGAAGGACCTAAAATTGAGCTTTGAGGAACACCTCATTTCATTTTATAGCTTTTATATTGACATTCAGATTATGTGAGTAAGAGAAGATTTGAACCAAGTAAAAACCAGAGAGATCAATCAAGTTGGTCAAAAAGAATGCAGCAGTCTACTGTTTTAAAGGCTGTGCATTAGTCAAGGGGTACTAATAAAGAGGGTTGTTTCATATCCATATTGGACCTGAGTCTGTTGATAATCTTGCCTAGTGCCATCTCGGTGCTATGGTACTTGATACTACAAGAATTCGATTTGTATTTTTCAAAAGTTTTGTGAGCATAAAAAAATAAAATAATAATAATAATCACTGAACTGATTCAAAACAAGCTTCATTTAAAATCTTAAAAGTCTCTTTAAAAAATGGTAGATTTGATACTGGTCTGTAGTTACGTACCATGGAGGCATCTTAATTATTAATTTCTATTCAGAAAGACGATAAACTCTGGTGGTCTTAAGAGCAGTCACAAGAACACCAAGATAATAATTTACTATAATTACTAATCATTTTATTTTAAAAGGAATGTTAGAACAGGGTGTAAAAAGCCAGAACCTTTTGGTAAAGCATGGTGTATTCAATTTAATTTAAAATAACTTGAAAATGGTGCAATTATCAGGTAACGTCTAAAGATTTCAAGGCTGGGCTAAGCCCCCAATGTTTCAATATCCTAACAGCATTTATTCTCTTACTGTTCACTGTTATGAGCACTATGCAACTGTCAAATGTCCAAATTGCTGTAATTCTCTTGGTTAAACAAAACCCTTTTTAGATTATCTTTTTGCCCACATGCTGCTTCCCACATTACTCACAGCAAGACCTTGCCCTTTGATCTGCGTTATATAGAAGCTTGACGCAGACAAATTTGTATATGTTGTTGATTTATTTAGTATTTAAAATACATTTTTCAGATTTTGTTACTGCCTGTTCCCTCATTTTTGCAGCAAAGAAAAAAGGAGGACAAGCCTCAGACCATTGAAGAGAGAGGGGCTGTTGAAACACCATGATTATCAATTTGGTATTTCACCAATAAGCTGCATCTGAATTGAATGGCATCCCGGGGGTCTGCTTATAAGCTTATGGTTCAACGGAATAAATATACCTGAATAACATTATCCTGCAAAACATCTAAATCTGATTCCTATCTATTCCATCGGGTTTCTTTATGAGCTCTGTTTGCCTAAACAAATTGGATCATAGCTCTGGAAGCTGTCATCATACATCGCAGCTTACAGATGTTGTCCTGCACTTAGGAGCGGACATCTGGGCCTTTGTGTGGGGCATGCGCTCCCATGTCGGTGTCGACTAGAATCCCCTATTGTTTGGTTGCTGTGTCTGGCAGGATTGCCGGCCTTTGTGTAGTGAACCCACCCTATATATCATTCTCTGACACCTCATTGTGCTTCTTTTTTTATGGGAATCATTATGACAGATGAGATTGTACAGGTGGTCAGAAATGACTTATGTGATACGAGTAGTTAAAGATGCATCAGAGCACAAACCTCCTTAACATTCAGTCCTTCCATGGACACGTCATCATATGACTATGAGTCAAAAAGCAACGCAGATTGTGTGTATAACAGCAACAGGACATTTTTGGTTTGACTTGGTTTCTTTATATATACAATATCAAAACAGATTTCCCTTCACACACTAGCCAGAATGTATAACCATGCATTTTTAATGTAGACCCAGAATGATGTGGTTTTGGATGGACTGCACCGATGTTCAAGATAGAACGCTATGAGCATATCGTACGATGCCTCTGTGCCTGTATCACTGCCTAATGAAAAACCTTCACGCACATACAAAGCATGTTTGTCTGAAGCCAGAAGCTTGTAAACTGTGATTCAACTTTCAGCCTGGATGAACAAGACAGGCATTTCCATCTGATTTCACTCTTTCATTCCGTCGCTCTTTCAGCCTCCCATTCGTTTGCCCTCCTCTCTTAATTTGTTTTGCTACCCTATCTCCCTCTCACACACTCTTTGTCTTTCTAACGCCCTTTTCCACCAACCCAAGTCCTTACTTTTCTCCCTCACTGGCTTTCAATTAGTCCTCTTGTCCATTTCTTATCACCTGCCCTTAATTCCTGCTTCTCTCTCTTCATCCTTTCAATTCTTTCTTCCTTTTTTCACTTTCGCCATTTGATTTTCTCTGTTTGCTGCCACAGCTCCTTTCATCTCTCTCCCTTTGCCTCATTGCCCCTCTGTCCTTCTTATCTGTCTTTCTGTCTCCCTTCTGTCCACACGTCAGGGTTACCTCACCTTCAACATCAAATTCAAGGACTTCTCAATGACTTTCCAGGTTCAATTCCCTCAAATTCAATGACCAACCTCATTTACACAAAGAATGTTTAGAATAAGACAACGATTTTTTTATAGAAGACAACAATGAAAGGCTTTTATATGGGCACTTGGTGTCAAAGTAGGGGAGCCAACTTGGAAAGATATATAATTGACAGTGGGATCTACGGGTCATTCACCAGAAGAAAAACTTTTATGCCACAGATAAATCGAGATTAAGTTAAACAGCCACCTGCACTGGTCTAGATTAGTTAATAATGCATCAACAACAGTACAACACCTTTCGGATTGAGGCAGAAAACGATTCTTAGAAGAAATTCATATTTTAAATCATAGGCCTATTTATAAAAACATTATGTGACAGGGTACAACAAATTATTCATGAAAAAGCTCTACAACACATTAAAATATGATTTAATATGGTTGAACTATGTTAAACCTGATGGTCGCCATCCTCAGCTATCACAAGGCCATTTTCAAAAAAAGCGTTTGGGTAAATAAAATGGCAGCAACAACAACTATGCAATTCCAATATCATCTGATGATTTTACACACACATTCTGACGGTAGAAATTCAAAGCATCACTGATGTAATTGTCATATTATTAGAAGAATGAAAAACCATAACTTCAAACGCGGATCATTTTAACCAAAATAATCTCAAATCAAGGACTATTTTAATTCCCAAGTCTATTTTGAACAATTTGTCATATTCTGTCAAAGGTGCTTTTACTCATATCTACTGATCTTCTAACACGTGGCAGCTAAAATAGGCCATTTAACATTGGTGCTGCCTGATAAGTAAGAGATAAATGCCACTGATGCATCATGACTAAATACGTCTAATAATGTCTCTGGTACGGCACAAGAAGATGGAGAGATGCGGACGCCAGAAGAGCTGCTGCTGAAAACCCATAACAGATCTCTCACTTGTCCCTCGATGGTCTGAAGAATTCACCGTTGCACAGTGCTGCTTTTGCACTGTCCTCAAAAATGGGTTCTTTTTCTCATCACTTGTTCTCGTAAGCTGCTGAAAATGGTAAAATTACCGTTGAGCTATGCTCCTCGATTATAATCACCTGATTGTGGGGACAGAATGATGATAGGATTATTTTTATGAAAAGTAGAGGATCAACTGCTCACGCCAAGTTAAAAAATTGGGATGCATTCGCTCACTCCACTTGCTCCATTGCCCACGTGCCTGTGGGCTTGATGAACTGTGTTACAGTGATTATAGACTATATGGTCTCTTGCTTTCACTCGCAAAACAACATATTACTCATATTAGTATATAAGCAGAGCTGAGAGACGACAGAACACACATGCAGACAGTTGCACGTACACAAAGATTTTTGCACAAAATAAATTCATTCAAGCACTTTTAATGTCCCACGATTGTTTATTTCCATTTTTTTCTAAAACGTACAATGTTGTTTTTCAGAAACTGTCAAAGATTTTAAGGACCCATGAGGAACCTGTCACTCTGTTTTTCATGCCTGTTTGTGTCCACCTGCTTGTCTTGATTTACTGCACACACATCCAACCATCCGCTTTCTCTTTAATTCACGCTTTTGTTAATTCTCTGCTGAGTAAGTTTGGATTTTCTAAAACAAAGCAAACCCCAAGTGGAATTTTTGCAAAATTGAGAAAGCTTCTTCTTTTTTTTTGCTTGCGGGCAACACAGTGGCTCGGTGGTTATCACTGTCACCTTACAGCACGGTGGTCTTTGTGGAGAATGCATGTTCTCTGCACGACTGCACGGGTTCTTCTGGGTGTTCTACTTTCATCAGAATCTAAAAATGCAGGTTACAGCCGGTGGGCTGTACACTTTATATTGTGTGAATGTGGCTTGTGCCAATAAATAGAGCATGTGTGACAGGCTAGTCCCCTGCCAGTTTCCCACTGCAGGTTTGGATTGCATTCTGCCCTCAGTGACCCTGCACAGTACAAATAGGTAATCAATAGAAGGATCAATTGATTTTGCTTCCTCGTTGGTTTAATGCTCACTGAACCACCAACATCTTTGTAAAGAGGTGAAAAAAAAACAAACATCTGTACCACTAACAACAACATCGAAGTTAAAACGACACAACGTGGTAAAAACAGAACATTATACACTTTAACAGGATATAAATTGCAGACATGCTTTACCAGATTGCAATCAGTTATACAGCTGACGTATTGAGAATATGTTAATTCAGTGTTTAAACACCTGCTGGGAAAAAAAGGTCAAAGACGACTCACCAACGCTGCAGCAGAACACACAGGTTCCCATGGTGGTTTCATAGTCAAAGCATCAAGTATTGCACATTGATGTTGGACGGAATTCAAATCCTGAATCTAACATTTAGTGCAGTCTACAAAACCTCTGCCAGAATTTACCTGGCTCAAAGAAGTTCCTTAGATCTGAGACTAAAACTCATGAGTCAGCAGAGAATCTGCAGGAGGTCCAGCAGCTCTGACTGAGGCAGGTGTTAGAGGAGATCCTGAATCCCATCTGCACTTTTCTTTCATCCGTGACTGGACTCAACAATTTCTTATGGGATTCTTTTTTTTTCTTTCTCATTTGAAAACCAACTGCTGGTGAGTGTCAACAAAGAGAAATCTGTAGCCAGGTTCTCACGACTGCAGCAGGTGACAAGTGCAGTGACAAAAGTCAGAGTTTGACTGTTTGCTGTTGGAAATTAAAGTGTGTTGTTTTTTTTCCATTTCTTTTTCCAACGTTTGTGGAAAGACAGAGTGAGAGCCTGTGAGTGTGTGGGAGTGTTTAGACAATATGTCAGGGCGCGACTAATTCACTTACATTTCAATATTTCATTACAAGTCACAAGTAATATTTGTTAATCTCTCTTTAATGCCATTTAAAATCAAAATTTATTGACCTGTATAACAACTAGTGCAAATGGGGCAGTTTCATAAGACAGTTATGCATAATTATGGTACGACAGGAGGAAATGACTGTTTCCTCAACAGCGGAAACTTTCTCATATTGATTTGATTTGAATTTGGCCAACATCGTTAAACTTTGTAGAGAAATAATCTGGTAATTTAAATGAAAATTAATTTACCCAACCACTTCTTCAAAAAACAAAACAAACCTATTTATTCATTTCATTTTACGCTGCAAAGAGAAATCTGATTGCAAACCCAGACAGACGGAGAAGGAAAGGCAAACTGAATACAGAGAGGTGAGTCAACCGAACAACAAATCCCAAGCCTTTTCTTTTTTTTACAGCTGTTACACACATCACACAAACGTGTCCTGAGAGCACATCGCCGTCTCCAGCATCTCTCTCTCTGCAGGACAGCAAGAGTATTTTAATGTGATTCTGTCCTGAGATGAACAGAAGGTGGAATATGTCACTTTGGGACTTGATAGAATTGCAAATGACAGTTGGGAGTAGACAGAAACAGACCCGAGGCCGGGCTCACAGCTTGTTCATGACTTGATCAGTAGAGTTCACCAACTGCACACACAGCACCATATGACATTTTGGGGGCCTTTACTATTGAATACATAGTTTATGTCCTCTGTTCTCATTGAACGAGTCACGCACCAAGCTGTTGGACGATAGCAGATGAACACACACCTGTGGCATCAGGGACACTTCCTGTCTTTCTTTTCTCCGGCCTGTCAGAATACTGAACTGACAATCTCTGAGTTGCTTCTACTGCAGTGTCATACTTTTGAAAGTAGCTGCTTGGTCGAAGAAGGACATTGAATAATACACAATCATTTGATGAATAAAAAAGAATCTTATTAAAACATTTGCATTTTTTTAATGATATGTTGCAATGAGCCAGTTTACAGTCAATTAAGTGGAATGTCACTTTCTGATTAGAGAGTAGTAGCAAGTTATTTCAAGTACGAGTTGTGGTGACAAATGTAATGGCCGTCTGGATTATGTTCAGAGGCAAATTATGTTTGAGTGAAGAAAGCACTACATTTTAATGGACCGCAGTGAGTCACTGAGGTGGTCAGAGTTGGGCGTGCACAGCGCCGGAGTTTGACATCAAACTCAAAGTACAAAGTACATCTCAATGATATGCAGCACTACTGCCGTCCGCCCTTTGAGTAAGGACACAAAGTGGCCATCTCTTTGTAATATCCATTCATCTGTATTTCAATTTAGTTTTTGCAATCTTTTCATTGTGAGAACATGTCCTGTTGCCCATTGAAATTAAATGTCGTAATGGTCTCTGAAACAGGCTGTAATAGATACAATTCACAGTCTTCCTGCCCAGACTCTGTTGGGAAAAATATCCACAGTCCAGAACTTAACCTACAATACGGAGGCAGTACCTCAGTTTACATAAAGGACGTCCCTTCTCTGCCTTTAAAGTGGCAGGTGTGGACAACTCAGTCAGACGTGTAAAAGGAGAGGAAACCGGCATAGAAAACGTATTGTTTTTCACTGAAACTAACCACTTTCTCACTTTATAATAGTCTGTTGCAGTGTATCTTGTATACTTTCATATACTGCTGCTTTACCACCATTCACCATTAGTATAAGAGGAAAAGAGACTGCCCAACAAAGTTCACCGATGTGTGGTGGCAACTCATGTTCAGCAAACGCAGCGCTGCTCTGTCTCATAACCTGACAACTTTATACATTCACGTTTTGAAGCATAGTCTGAATTTGGTTATTAAGGCTCACATCTTACAATAGGCATGAACATAGCAAAGGCATTAGCTTAAGGCAGCAGCTAAAAATACTGCCCTGTGTTTTTGGTTCTTGTCTGAGTTTTGTATTAAGTGTTACAAAGAACAAAATGCTCCGAATCCAATTAATTTAAAGAAGGCTTCAATCTCTGTTAAATTACTGTTATGTATTTATGGCCTGAGCTGAAAAGGAGAAAAAAAAAACTTGCCCCTGTGATGATGAAGGTGACTTAGAAATCATTGGTCTCATTGATAATTTACTATCCAGTCTGAGTAATGTCTGCGGTAAGTCTGCAGTCAACAATGACAAGTTACACACTAAATCTAAATGTGGATGTAGGTCACCAACGTGAGTGAGACTCTCTCCATTACAACAGTCAGTGACATGCTCACCTTGACCAGACACAGACTCAGTGTCTTGCTCAAGGACACTTCGACATGCAGCATGTTTGAACTACTAAACCTGCAATTACTGGATGACCCACTGCACCACCTTACCATGTCGCCTGTATGTGAAGTGAGACCCCAGTGGCATTGTCAGACCCTAACCCTAACACCTCCACATTCCAAGATACAATTGGATTTTATAACATTCAAAAACCATTGTGGAGATTTAAAACAGTTCAAGAGAGCCTGTAGAACCAGTAGGTTGTCATCTCTACCCAGTCAGATGCTATTCTGTTCTAAAATTCAGTCTGACGTAGACTAACAGGAACATAGAGGTCAGTTTCCTGCTCTGCTTAAAAGCCTATTTTGTGATTAACAGTTTATTCGTGGTCTCTCAGAGAATTAGACTCCCCCCTTTTTCTCTACTGACTGTGAAATCATATCATAGAAGGAGAAAAACACTGTCTGGTTCACCGTTGAGTGGAGAAATTTAATCATGAGTATTTTTGGCTTTGGTCAAGGTGAATTTAAGCACCGCCGGCTGGTTGTTTCAGGGAAACAGAAGGTTTTGTAGTTCTACAAAAGACAGCACATAACAATTTTCAAAATACTTTCTGGTAATTGAACAACACGTGAAAAAAAAAAACACTGTAGACCAGATATATAGAAATTCCTGTTCTATCTAGTGTTGTCCAGGCTAGCAGATCTGCTACGTGTATGACACCACTTCGCAGTCCATGATCGGGCTTTTTCGTACAATCTATCCTTCTCATTGCTACTACACTGCTAATTGACTGCAAATAGATTACTTCCATCTCTTGCTCCTGGCATAACTTTTAGTATTTCTGTGCTGCTAGTCAACAACAACCTGAGGATTTCCACTCAGGTCCTGTCCTGACTCCACCCTTCTTTGCCGTGATCTCAGAAAATAAGTAGGTCCTGGGTCCTGGTCTTGGTCCTGGTCCAGAACGTACAGAACTCTGGCCCAAGGGTTTTCATACGCAGTAAGCCCTGGCAGCACATCACCCCGACCCTCTCTCCCCTTCAATGGCTCCCGATCAAGGCCCCACTGAAATATTAACTCATCCTTCTCACCTACAAATCCCTCCATGCCCTAGCCCCACCATATCTAACTGACCTCCTCCACCCCTAAACTCCGCCCTGACAGCTGCGGTCCTCAGACACTGCTCTTCATCCCCCCAAACCAAACTGTTTATTTCTGTGCTGTTTTGTGTGGATTCTTTTCTTGTCTCTTTTCTTTATGTCCCTAATGACACATGTAAAGCGTCCTTGGGTCTCTTGAAAGGCACTTTATACATTTACGACTGTTTCAGGTTTTGATTGATTCATTTCTGGGTTTCTGATGTACTGTGTTACATGGTACTCACCATAGCCTGTTTATAAAGATGGATGACATGACAGCTCCCCAAAAGGTGAAGCCTGAGCGTTTTGATCTTCCGTGTGTGACTAGCTGTGGTATATAGACCATGAATCCCACCTCCTCCACGTTAGTGGACGGGACATGGTCCAAACTAAAAAGTCAAAGTACCTGTCAAATGTTTCTCAAAGATGGTTTCTGTCAGTTCTTCATCATCAACAGAATGATGTATGTCCAAGTGCTCACTTTTGCAGTAAGTCTGGTTTAATTAGTTATTTGATGCTATAAAAAACGGAGTGAAATATCATGATTGACAGCTGAGACTGGGTCGGGATTGGTCGAGCTCATGTATCGGCAGGACCTCAATTGCTAATGAGCAGACTCTGGCTCCAAATTATGTCCCAGTGCAGGATAACCCTAAACTACGAAATAAAGCCTCAAAATGAATGAGGATTGACAGTTAAATCAATCACATACACAAGTGAACGTGATAAATTGTACTTGAGCTTTTTGTTAAATATACACTATAAAATCATATTCAACAGAGATATACAGTACATCATGTTCACCCTAGTTATTTCTCCATCTAGACTGACCTTTTGAACCAGGTTGACAAGTGTGTCTGCGCCCTGTATGAAAATAATTTTTCATCTATAATCTCACTGGATGTATTTCTACCCAGAAGCCTGCAACCTAATAAATTGCCCAGAAAATACAATTCTGCAATGGAAATTCCACAGCACCTTATCACTGCAATTGTGTCGACAGCATTGTGCCAATTGTGTTATGTCAAACAGTTTCTTTCCTGTGTTTGAGATTTTATGAATTTCGAGTGTCCAGTGTAATTTTAAGATTGAGGCCTATGATGAAAGACACTAAAAAAACACTAAAAGCAGACATCCTGATCCTTTGGTTGTTTGATTTTGACACAGAAAGCATTTTAACAACATTGTGATGGATTTGATGTTTCTGAACAACAGCACTCTACTTTTGTTTCACTTTATGAAATGTCTTTGTGTCTTAGTGCGTATACAGAGCTGCTCTGCCATTGTTTTGGCAGACTTTAAACATCCAAGTTCATGTTGTTCCAGTATCAGTACTAAAATCCAGATTCTGTAGTGTGTGCATCAACTAAGATGCTGAGAAGGCAATGGATTTGAACTGTTAATTTTGTTCACACTATAGATTGTTACCTTATAAGCAATGTGAGGCTGTTTATCGGAGTGTGTGTGTGCGTGTGGGGGGGGGGGGGGCTTACCTCAGTTGATTCTTAGCCAAACAAGAAGTCTGATCTGCACAATCAGAGCAGATCAGTGGCCTCCGGCTTGTATAGAGTTCTTGCAGTGCATAATTTTCTAAAACCCTCTGATTGTGTCTTCATGTTTCCTTAATGTACTCATCAGCAGTACCTTCCTTTCTCGTTCATCCTGCTCGGTGGCAGTGCAATTCTCCTCTCTGGCTACTGAACATATCTGCTGAGACAGTTAGAAACTCCATGTTTTTTTTTTTTTTCCAGGAGTACACATCAGTTGTACTGTTCTTTCAATTCTACCAACAAACTCACAACAGCGAGCCCTCGGATAATGCACCAAGTTATTGCCTGAAATTATTTACAGATCAATATGAGCATTTCACCAGAGTCCTCTGTCTGGCCATCTTCTGAATGTATGGTGTGTCTTATTTTCAGTATTTTTGTAGCTTTGGTTGGGTTTACTGACTGCTGAGAAAACTCTAGGTCCCCTCGGCTTGTTGGATGTGTTGCTTTTTTTCCTTCCACCAGCCCCTAAATTACTTCAGCTCTCCATCGTTTCACCCTGAACAGGCATTGCACAATCCAGAGATGTGAGCTGGAAGCAGCTGCTCCCTGTCTCATGTAAGACAATCTAACCAAACGCACCAGACACAATGTGCTTTAAATTGGATTATATCTACATATATACAGCTGCAGAATAGGCAGAGACACCGGCAGTGCCAGGAACAGTTCCGTATTTTAAGATGTAATGTGCGACAATTCTTCATTAAAATGTCTAAAAACGACTAGAACTATGTTATATTTTGTTTACTTGTGCGTTTACATTATCCAAAATGTTTCATTCTAGTGACCTTTTAATTGCGTCATGTCCACTTTACCTGTGGCTTTACCCGTCTCTGCTATAACTTCCGGGGGTAAACGAGGAATGACGAAGGAAAAACCCACTGCTAGCCAGTTAGCCAGGCAACTGTTTTATCTGTCTTCTAGGTCATAAAGAGTTTAGGGGGTTCACAGTAGATATTCTCAGACACTAGGGAGTTTGATTTAACATTTTACTCATGACCCTACTCTTCCCCTTGCCATTTTACAGCCTCTGAATAGTCGTTTAATAGTGAGCGTAAACATAGCCTCCCCATGTGTAACTATACAGCAGGTAGTTATTCTCAACACACAGTCCATATGGCTGCTAATTACAGTTTGTCATTGAGCCGTTCACAGGGTCCACATCAGAGCCAGGACTGGGTACCTGTAGATCTACGAGGCATTGGCCGTGAATAGCGGTAACACTGCCCTCGGTCATAATATCACGATGATGTGAACAATATCTTACAGACCACGGAGCAGCACTGTGGAGCTGAGATCACTGCTGCTGAGAAGTGACAGATGTCCAACTCTTGACCGACACAGATGCCTGTGCTCTGTGAGCCGTCACCACCTCCTTTTAGGAAAAAAAAAGGAGTTTTCTTATGGCATGTCTTAGCTTGCAAATGAACTTGCTTTTCCAAATAAACACATTAAATCATCTCGATCTCCCACCTCGCTCCCTGGTTGCTGTGTGTTATTATCGTGGGAGTGTTCTGAAACTCAACCACCTGTGTGTGTGTGTGTGTGAGGGTCACCATGTTGACCATATGGCCAGCTTATTATGCACTGGCAGAGCATCTTAATGAGAGTCCACAACCTGACAGAGATATTCTTTTGAGCCGACACACACACACACACACACACACACTCTTCTGTAGAAGCACGCACATCAAAAAAAGAGAAGATCAAATTCACATTAAACAACAAACAAAAACTCATGTGCATACTAGTCCACCGCTTCTCACACACACGCACGCACGCACGCACACGCACACACACACACACACACACACACACACACACAAGATTGTGAACAATCATAGACATCGGCTGCAATCAAAGCCCTGCACTGACACCTAGTGGTAACAGTCACACTTGCCAACAAGATCAGTCCTTAGTACTGATTAAAGCTTTATTTAAGGTCAATGATTAATAATTAATTTTCTAAAATTACACGTTACATGGTAGAATGACATTAAGCCCCAAAGACACCGATAAAACCTGTTTACAAAGAGTGAAAATAACAAGTTGAACAAGGCAAATAAGGACCTTTACATTAAGTGTGAGACAATAAAACTGGATTTGGTTTGTGATTAACAACTGAGTGCTTGTTTCCAAGGTGCTGGTTGAGCTTTAGATGAAACATAAGCTTTACAACCATTATGTGAGATAAAGGATAGATAAAACCTGGAGTTTCATGCTTCTGTTGGGCCACTGCTCACCAACCTGAACCCAAATTTCAGACACAGAAGTACACAAAGCTCAATCCATAATACTATGTGCCACATCAGGGCCATGAATAGGGATGGCATTATATTATATTGGATATCTAGAGGAGGAAACACGTCAGATGCCCAAAGACAACACCAGTTCACCTTTCATACAGTATCTTCTTGCCAACACTTATCTTTAGTACAGAACACTAAGCTAAATGTTAGATTTAGCTAATTAAAAACACTACAGTGTGTGTGAGCAGTGCAAATGATCCTTGTACTTTTTACTGCCCCTCATAAAATGGTCATAGATGAAATGACATTTTTAGTCAGTGAGAAACCAACACACTTCCTGGTTTTAATTTATGGCTTACATAAACTATGATAATCAGAACACACACACGCACACGCACACACACCCTTGAGGGGGCTGGCCCTTACTGTCTATGGGTGTTTCTTTCATAAACTGCTGATAACACACAAATAGATAAACAAAGGACAGATTGACTGACTCACAGATTGACGGGAGACTCGTAGTCACACGTACTTTCTATCCCAAAAATCAAATTTTTCTAATGAAATCCATTTGAAATCCATTTGTTCTCATGATTTGTGATTTCACCGCATTTAACTGTACTTTGGATGAAACTTCTTTCCCGTGGATAAACGTTTGCGCGGCGTTCAACTTCTTTGAAGCAATACAAGAACAGCAGAGGTGTTTTCGCTGAAGACTTGAGGATCTTATCAATAGAAGAATTCTCAAGATATCAAGGTATAGTATTTCTATTTTCTTTCTTCTTATTCATCTATTACAAGCATATTATACTAATTTACAAAAAGTCTTATTCGGGTTCTTGTTTTAATATGTTTCCTCTTTGACACAGACCCTATAGGTCACTGTAAAGCTGGAGAAGTGGAGTAGATAAGAAGATGGAAGAACTCAAATACAGAGGAAAGAAAAGAGAGGGAAGACACAGGTGAAAATGACTCTACTCTGCATGTTGCCTTTTTTAAAGTTCATTTTCAATTGAAGGCAATGACTCCGATCTTACAGGTTAAATAAAAGAGGACAATAAGTTGTATTTAAATACACAACATATTTGTGTAAGCGGAAGCCCACTGAGCCAAGCCTGGTCAAATATATTCAGAGAAAAAAAAAAATCAGTCGATCTGACACTTGTGTTTCAGGTAGCAGAAATTATTCTACGGCTACATTTATGTTTTGTGATCCTTGCCGTCTTTGTCGGGCTTTTTGGCAAACTTTGGTTTTGTGCTGTGGCAATATGATAGTTTGCTCCTAAAGTCTTATCTGTATAAATTTGTATCCAGATTAATACGGGAAGTAAGCTTGGCCGACAATGATTCACTGATGGAAAAACCCGTCAATGATCTGAATGTCTTTAGTTTATTATCTAGTTATCTAGGGTTTATTAACAGGGCTCCATTATTAACAGGGCGCCATCTAAATATATTGACATGCAGAGCGTGAATGCGTGGCCCCTGGAACACCATTTATCGCGGTATAAGCCGTCTTCTGCGATAAGTATATTGCGCACGTTGATATTGCGATGACGATACATTTTCAATATATCGTGCAGCCCTAGTAGTGAAACAGATTTAGAAACTAATACATTCAGAGCATTTTGCATTAAAATGAGGCAGCCGTTCCACATCCACACATTTATTCAACCCTTCATCACTATATATTCTTATCATGATGGATATTAGTCATAACATAAACATAATTCCCTGTGTGCTGCCATGCTTCTCTTTATTGCTGTGGCTGATGTCATCCCACAGATACTGACCACTGTTAAGGGAGTGTTCCTCCATTTCAAATTTTAAATACTTTTTGAATCACATTCTAAATATATATATAAATATACACAAAGCATTTTTTTTTGTTGCTTCACAATAGGACAGACAAGAAGCCAATAAAAAAAAAGGCAAAAATACAATAAAACAGCCCAGAAAAAAATCAATGAAGGCTTTCTGCTATAAGTTTGTTTGGTAACTTTATCAGTGTCTGTTTAGATTTTTAAAAAAAGAAATCGTATAAAATCAGGAGTGGCTTTATAGCCTCTAAACGCCCTGATAAAACTGTTTATTATTCTGACATATATACGGCCAAAGAAAACTATTTATTATTCTTACATTTATTATTATTATTCTTAGTTGTAACTATGATGAGTGGGTGAATATATGTGTGTGTTGTGTTCTTATAGAATAGTGTGATTGAAAATGAAACACTGACTCTCTTCCAGCCTTTTAAAACCTGTGAATTAGCTGAAAGTTCTTTAACAATATGTCTTAGGTCTTCTAAAATCAACAGCTCTTCCTCTTAAACGATGTAATGACTGAGTAGATGCATCACTGAAGGAAAGTTCACACGCACGCGTTCTCATTTCACAAAACAACAGCAGCAAAGTCAAAGATCAGGCAAAGTGTTATCAACTCGAGGAGGAGAACCCTCACCCTGTAATTATTCTGCACTTTAGTCACATTAATCAGCCAGCAGCAGGGGGGGGGGGACAGAGGCTGATAGATACAGTTCACAGGGTATAATCAGACCTGCTCAGTTTAGTCAGTGTGACTGTGGTTGTCTTGGGTTAAAATCCTGGGACCCAATCACATGTCATTCAACTGTCCCCTCGTGCTAATCCCAACTATAAAGACCTTCATTGGGTCTTGTCAAACTACTTGTTACAGACTAATGCACCATGTGGGTTAAGACTTCCCCACATATCATCCCTTAATGCACTGCAATCACTCTCATCCATATTATCTAATAAAGAAAACAGTTTTTGACATTTTGACCTCCGCTTTTTGGGAAGTAAAGTGGCACATTCCGCAAACTGCAGAGCACAAGGTTCTTACAGAGGTGCAAACTAAATCCCAACATCAAAAATATGTTTTTTAAATGTAAGGCGGCAGTCTATAACTCAACGGTTCTCAATAGCAGAATTTGATAAAAGCAAAAGTGACTCAATCTACAGATATGTGTGTGCAATGTGAATCTGGATACAGGGATACATGGGATCCATTCCAGCTGAACCCAATCGGAGCTGAGAAGGAATCGAAGAGAAGATGTTTTCAGCTGGCCCAGTACCTGGTGGCTGTTATTGTGGGGTTAGCCGTCTTGACAAGTGCTGTTGTCTCAAAGGTACGATTATCTTCCTGTCTATATACCAGCATGGGTGTCAATACGATAACTTCCACTTCTCTGTGGTGTTGGAGCAAAGGACAATCCCCTGCACGAAAACTAAGTTTCTAATGTCAGAAGCCTGAAGCATTTTGAATTTTTTAATTAGATTTTTTTAAACTTTACCGAAACCACCAAAACCACTTTTTAATCATCTTTGATAAAAGTCAGGGTGCAGCCCTTTCCCTGACAAATAGAAAAACTTATATATACCTTCATCGCCATTAGGTTCAATTATTATACGTTTTTTTGTTTCGGGCGCACCCATGATAGCTTTTCCTATTATTAAAAGTTTGTGTGTATCCATCTGTAATTGAATGTATTTTATATATACATATAACACATTTATTTTTCATGTCAGTGTTTCCCATTGATTATGTAGACTGTGGCAGCCCGAATCTGGAGAATTAATTAAATGGGAAATGGGAAAGAGAGAGATGGGAAAATGTATTAAATTTGTTCATCAAACAGTATTGCTGGTTCTAGGTTTTCTCTGATGAGGCTGGAGTTGTGGAGTGTGTAAATGATGATTCATGGTGGTTTTGGCTTTTAAGAGCGTTAAAGAGCATTAAATCATTATAATAATTAGAATAACAGGATTATTGCCAACTACAAGTTGTGACTTGAACTCCCATTAAGTGTTACTGGGGTTGACATTTTGCATTTTGGCAGATTCGAAATGGTTGTTGTTAAAAAAAAAAAATTTTGCAGTTCAACAAATCATTAAAATAAAAGCTGCTGTGAATGTATATGAAGTGTTTAATGTTAAATGACACAGCTATAGACAGTCAAAAACAGCAAAAACATGCCTAAATATATATATATATTTATTTTGCATTTTAAATTCGGGAAATTTGGTGCAGTGATTGAATATCAAATGCTTTTTCCATCAGGGCTTTTATAGTTTAGAAAAACAAGCCTCTTATCTGTCTGTGCCCGCCTACTCACAGTGCCATGAACAATATTGCTGCTATTTATGATAGGGCAAGGCTTACACTTGATCCCTTTGTACCCAAATCTCTCTCTCCTGTGTTTTATCTCTTTCTGTCTCTGTGTGCATTTCTGTCTTCCACTTTGCAGATGCTATCTTCATTTTCTCTATCAATCTTTACCTCTGCAATACGTGCACGTGACGACATCGTCCACCTCTGTGCTTCTGTCTCCATTTCCTCTCAGTTTTTAATATACCTCCTTCAGCCTTGTCTCTCAGTCTATTTCTTCGTGACGAATCACTGGGCTGTAGGGAATCACAATAACAACAAATTCCCTAAACATTATGGAATCAGAAAAACTTGTTTTATTTCTCAAAGTGATGAGCTTTCGTAATGGGTGTGGTTAAAGTTATGAGGTGTCCTTAAAGGCACCGTGAAATGCAATAATACATTGGTGAGAAGTCAGAGAGGGCCAGCTGTCGTTTTAGTTTTCAATGCTGCTAGCTACCATCAACTTGTGTGCCTTTCAGCGATATTGGCAACTGTCAGACACTAACTATGACAATTTCCACCATAGCTTAGTAGTTCCATTGTCTTATATCATAGTCTTCCTAATATTTACAGTACATACAAGATCGGCTACACGCAGGACTTTACTACAACAAATGATGATAAAGTCAAAAGAAGAGGATCTTTTAAAGTCTCTCGAAAATAGTTACCCAAAGAAAGAGAGACACATATAATAATATAACACAATGAGATCACACCGCAAACGTCATCAGTCACAATAAGTCATCTGCCTCATACTCTGTGGTTAACATACTTGAGTTGTCTGTCCAATCAGGGCTCTCTCCTGGTGTTGTCCACCATGTCGTGTCCGACCTCCTTGCGCAGCCCAAAGGAAAAACAGTTCTACATGCTGATGCTGGTTTTCTGCTTGGTCTTCCCCAACTTCCTGATGTTGTTCAAGTCCCTGTGGAAATGTGCCTTCAAGAGCTTCATACAGCCCAACATGAAGACGCTGTTCTTTGTACGTGTTTATGAGTCGTGCTTTTAGCATGTCAAATGTTTTGCATGTAATAATAACAAATGTATTATACATCCCTTTGTCTGATTAGATTGTTTACGAAGGACACTCTTCAAGTTTTGATCAACCAAACAGTGATTCAACATTAAAAAAAACAACTTTAAAATTTTGTTTAAGAGGATTTTTTATATAAGTATTTTAAATATTACAAGCTTATTTGCACTTATCAGATCTTAACCACAGTATGTCAGTGTGGCATATTCAGTTACTGTATGTGTTCCTTTTGGTTTCCATCAGTGCCGCTATCAATACATTCAGCAAATCCACATAAGAGGAAAGAAATTTACAGATTTTCTGACATGAAATGTAATTGTCTTTGCCACAGCAGTCTTATTTTGAACATTTGGATTTTATTTCATTGACGATAACAAACCAGTTTTCAACCACCTGTCGCCCAATCAAATAGCGAGTGTGTGGAAATTATGTCATTTTTGTGTCTTTTCCAGGTTTGTGCTATCGAGTGTCTGGTGTCTCTGGGCACTTCGGTCCTGGTGCTCGTTGTCATGCCTCAGTTTGACGTGCTGACTAATCTCTTCATCAGTGGAGGAGTCTGCATTGTGTCGGCCATTCTGCAGATTGTTTTCAGACTACAAAGGAAAACATGGAAAATTGTCTTCCCTCTATGTTCCCTCATTCTCACTCTTGCAGGTAACTATCTCTTTTTCTCTCCCCGTCTGTTTTTGTTTGTTTGTTTGTTTTTCGAAAAAAAGTTATACTAGCAACAAATTAATTGTGTGGCCAATGACACCGGGGTAATCACAGCCTGATTTCTGGAGAGAATAGAGAAAACATTTAAGCCACTATGACGTGACTGTCGCTATAAAAAGCGCACAAACAGCGACATAAGAGTCATATTCACAGTCTTGTCGGTCTTGTTTCTGCAATTAGCACGGTAACAGAGATGTTGTCGCCCCGGCTAAATGTTACGTTTCAAGTGACTTTTTCTGTATTCGACAGGTCTTAAGTGTTTTCCTAAGATTAACAACGTCCCAACAGTGCTTTTACATTGTTAAAAAGCATTTTCTCAGTATGTTAACTTCCACAATGTCCTTTAATTTGAAAACCAGCCTTCGTGAAGTTTCTTTTAAAACTTATTTGCTATTTGCAAGTGTTTTAGTTGTATTTGAACACATTTTCTAGGAGGATACATGAGCAGTGTAATGCCGTATCCAGTCAGCAGCTGAAACATGAAACCACTGGTCTGACAACTACGTCAATCATGCATTTTCTTTTAATACACACAGTAGCTTGCATGAGGAAAACAGGTACAATGTAAACTAACTTGTTTACTTATTAACTAACAGGTTACTGTCTCCTGGGAGTTGACTTCTATGTGCGTGTGTCATCATACGTGGATAGACAGAGCCCCAACTGCTTTATCTATGTTGGACTTGGAATTTTCTCTTCACTCCTCATCTCCCTCTGCTGGTGGGAAAATCCACTGCAAGCTACTAACCGAATGCAGGTATAATGCTTTTCTATTGTTCGGTCTTCACTGCTAAGACACTACTTTTTAAAATGAGCCACCTGACTTGAACTAACCCTGTTCACCTATCTTGTAGATCCCCCCCCCCCCCCCCCCCCCCCCCCCCCCGACCCTTAGCCTTTAACTGTTTCTACTCCGTAATATTTTGTAATCTCTAAACAGGCAAGCTGCGTCTTCCCCTAGAGCCGGTAGATAGTGATCTGTTTGGACCTGTATATTTGTCATGCACATAAATAATGACTTGACATGATCAGTGAGACTCTTCCCTCCATTTCCCTGCAGGAAAAACTGTCAGAACTGGACGGGTTCAGGGACTTTGTGTTTGTCATCAGCAGTATTCTGAGGATAATCGTGATAGGTAAATTATCTGTCATCGATGTTTGCAGCCACACGTAATACTCAAAGAGCCAATGCATGCATAATTATGCTCTTAAAATCTACTTTCACTTACTTTTTTGGTTTGCCATGCTTAGACTGTAAAACATGTCATTTCAAACATTAACAGTGGAGAGCAAACAGATGTGTGTGATGTCAGGGGTGCAGATGGATTCCAAGGGATATTCTCCTGCTGTGATGAAGTCTTTAATTGTTGCTACGCTTTCTGTTCAATACAGTAGAACTGCCGCAATTCCACTGTTGACAACAAACCAATTTCCACACACTTTGTTTAATGTTTGTTATTGTGTTGTAGGAGGAGTATACCTGATTTACTATGTGCTTATCGATAAGTCTATCGTCTGGGCTGACTTTAACATGCAGAATGATGACTGGCTGTTACTGCAAACAGGACTGGGGCTGTTATTCGTACAGGTAGGTTGGAGGAGGTAATGCAAACCGACATTGTTAGAGACAGACAGATATGGTGTCTAGCACCGAGTACAGTTGGTTTGTATTGTCCGCTGTTCCTCTGTTGTCCTTTGGGGATATTAACTAAGAATTCTTTGACAGGTCAAATTGCATTTTTTAAGTAATTCATTTTATTAAGTTTGCCTGACCAACATTTTGCGACATGAGACTGAATAACTCAGACAGTTTTCATACAGTCACTGATTCCTGAGCTGCCATCTTCACTGACATTCCCGTTCTCTGGTCTCAGGCGTTCTGCTCGGCAGCCTGCCACTGGTTCGGGGTGGTGGCCTGTAAGATTCATGCAGTCAGGATGAGCTTTGCGTTGCCAGTATGTTGCGCTGGGCCTGCAACCCTACTGTTGGGATTGATACTTTTCATAACCGAGGTAGATAAATTGAAGGGCGCCCAACATGGGAGTATCCAAGGTAAGTTTATTTACATACATCAAGTCATGGGGAACTGTGTGAAATGTTTGACTTCAAGTTACTCGTGTCTCCATACCTTCGAGGGCACATCTGTACCAGGAAGCTGTGTCAAGAGTAAACATAATTTCGCTAACAACCAGAACAACATTTCATTGTTTCTACTGCAGAGTTTTGTGAAAGCTTGGTCCACCTGAGTCAAACGAACACAACCCCTGTGGTCATACTCGAGATTACCAGGAGCATCTGTCGTACTTCACTTAACAGGTACATGTGAGCTAGTGACTGAGCCTGTGAACGAATCAGTGACTCAGTGTGTGTGTGTGTGTGTGTGTGTGTGTGTGTGTGTGTGTGTGTGTGTGTGTGTAGTTTTCATGGTTTGTAAATGTGCTTAATCTGAGTTCATGTGCTATTTGACAGCTATTACCTGCAATGGCCCTTTTCAATGCTGGCACTGGAGGGAGTGTGTATGTGGTCAGGCTTTGTCACATGTACCTACTACGTGTGGAAGATCAAGGTACCAGTACAACATATACAAACATACACACACAGTCGTGTCTTTAACTTCAGAGGACATTGCATTGACTTACATTTCTTTCTTTCTTCAACCTTCACCACAACTACAAATTGCCTTACCCTATCCAAACCATAACACATGTCTCCACCTTAAAGTCACATGGTTACTTGGCTTTGTATCCCTGTAAGGAAAACAAGTTCTCATAATGTGACTGTATGAACAGATCAGATCCCCACAACTTGAGTAATACCATCACTCGGAGATTTCCAGCCACAAGCCAATAAAATAGATTTCAAACTGTTTGCAGCAAACACAGATGGACAGTAACAGTTGAGTGGAAAGACTTGCTGCTGTTGAGGTTTTATTAATGTTTTTAAATGACTTAAACCTAAATGCTCCTATGGTTTTCTGTGGTTTACAGGTGCAGCGTATCGAGAGAACCTCTCAGCTCTTTGTTCGTCGCCTCTATGAATCTGCTTTCATTGACCTGTCTCTGCTACTCAACACCAAGATGAAGGTGCCACGAGCCCGAAACCAGGAGAGGTGGGAGGAAGTACATTGTTTGCAGATTGCATTATATTATATACCAAGTGCATGTGTGGTATCTGTATGAAATAACGTTCACAGTCTCCATAACAGATCAACATTTGTTTTCTGGACTGCTGAACGACGTGTGTTCACGACATTAAATGTTTTCAACCTCTCCTCTGCTCTACAGCCATGATGATATTCAGGAATGCGTGATCTATCTTTGTGCCACCATGTGGCATGAGACCTACGATGAAATGCTCAAGATTCTCACCTCCATGTTCAGGTTTGGGACACGGCCACCTTGATGCACCAGCCTAACATACACAACATGGGCTTCATTTCTTTTTCATGTCGCTTTAGAGAGCAACTCAACATCTTAACGTCTCGTTGTCACTGACCTCCACTGTTTAATTTGTCACCGTGCTGCAGTGACACAAAGGTAGACTCAAGGGTGTGTCCATGTAATGCAGCCTTATTGTTGGGTGTGAATGCAGACAACAGGGTTCACCTCTGGTCAGCAGTGCAAGATATGGGATACTTTTAAGAAGCAAGGCAGTGAAACATAGGGTTTCAGCCTATTGTTATGTTGCTTTCTAAAATGTTAATCCTGAATTAAATGTGTCTATGACTTAAGATATTACAGAAATTAAAAGGCTAAATATGTCTGCTGGAATTGTATTAATAGTATTCTTACTTTGACAGTTTGTACAAAAGAAGAAAATAAACTAAGCTAATAGGCTTCCGTTACTGCAATTTGTTGTTTCAGGTTGGACCGCTATCGAGGCGATCCAAAGGAGGAGCATAAGGACTGTTTTGACTTTGAGTGTCACATTTATGTGGACGATGCCTTCATGACTGACGAGGACACGAAGAAGAGGCTGGTTAATACTTATGTTGATGACTTGATCGATGTTGTCATAGAGGTTTATAGGTGAGATTATGCATCTGTCTACTGTTTATCTATACATGTAAACATTTATCTGTACAACCACACATCTTTGTCTCTAACCAACCATTTATCCATCCAACAACTCAGGGTGTTTACCAACAAAGAGCCAGACGACGTGTCGATCTTTGAGACTCCCTACGGAGGCAGGCTGATGTTTGTTATGCCTGAAGGCAACATGCTTTATGTTCACCTAAAAGACAAAGGTCTGATCAGGAACAAGAAGAGATGGTCCCAGGTATGGAGCGCTCATGGTGGTTGTGTGTGTCTGTACATGTATCTGGATATGTGCATGTAAATCATAAAGTTGGCTTTACGACTGAAAAGAGACGGACAGATAATATTGCTATTGTACCAAATACACCAATATGTTAATTGAACATCTCTTTATGGATATCACTGTCCTATATTATCTATATCTGTAGAAATGTGTTTAGTTATAATTGAAGATATGCTTAATAATAATAATGTGGATACAATCACATTGTTGTTCTAGTTTTTATGATGGTTCCTTTAAAGAAGTCAACTCTGTTCCTCTGAAACAAACAGACTTATTTAACCATGTCCTTAACAGCTGGTCTTGGATTTTCACATTATATTAATGTCTATGACTTTCAGATCATGTATATGTATTATCTACTCGGGTGGAAGGGTTACATTGTCAAGAACCCCCAGAAGATCCCAGTAAGACTTTTTGCATTTGTTTAAAAAGTGGAAATTATGATACACGTTGACAACGTGTATTTAAAACATTAATCTGTGTCATTCTTTTCACAGCGTCAGAATAACCCATGCAGAGCCAGTCTGATCTCTTTAGATGGTGAAAGTTTCCTGTTGCCTCAGTATGACAACGACTACAAGAGGAAATTAATCTCAGATGAAAACACTTATATCCTGGCTCTAGACGGAGACACTGACTTCCAACCCAAAGCTGTGATTCTGCTTATAGACAGGTCAGTAACAGACAAACCCACTAAATAACTTCTACCATCATGGTTCAGGACAAAAATCTCATCATTTAGCAACTTGAGTCATCGATAAACATGCAGTCAGTGTTTCAGTTATTAAATCATTTTCAAAATTAGTAATAATTCTTTTTTTATTGATAGGTTGAGAATGTATGAAAATGTTGGTGCAGCATGTGGTAGAATCCATCCTACCGGCATGGGTAAGTAGTCTTTTTACTTTAAAATGTTCCTTATCGTTTATTTGATGGCTTTATTTTTGTACTGGCACCTTAGGCTGATACGGAGTAACAACACCGCAGGACAAAGGAACCCATCTAGTAATAGGACATGTAATCCAGCCACAGGGGATGAACAACACAAAGTCATGCCCTGAATATCGAGAAGCACCATGTGTCTTATCTATACCTTCATTCTTATTTTTGAAGCAGTGATCAAAATGTAGCTATTACACTGGCAATGCCAGGTGCTCTCTGGGTTCACTTAGCATTCTCCTCAAGGTCTAAACATAAGTCAGAGGGTTTTATATAGCTAATCTTTTTTAATATATTACCAAAAATATGTGCACTTTAGTTACGCCTTGTGTCATAAGGATGTGTATTCCAGTAAACAGACTAACGGCAATGAAAACATAACCTCCTTGAAGGTAAAAGGTGGAAGGGGGGCTGGTTCAATGTCCGATAATAAGAAATGGACTGGTACAATCCAGCAAACACCCAACGTGTCTCGGATAAGACTTCAGCTTGAAATAACTGAACATTGTCTCCAATTCTCTTATCCTCTGCCCTCCGTTTTTTTTCTTCCATGTTCCTGTTCACCTCATCTCCATGTCTCTCTCTGCTCGCCCCCTCGTCGGCCCACCATCCCAGGTCCCATGGTGTGGTACCAGAAGTTTGAGTATGCCGTGGGCCACTGGCTCCAGAAGACAGCAGAGCATGTGTTTGGCTGTGTGCTGTGCAGTCCGGGATGCTTTAGTCTGTTTAGAGGGTCGGCTTTGATGGACGACAATGTCTTAAAGAGATACACAACAACTGCAACGAGAGCTGCAGAATATGTGCAATATGACCAAGGTTGGCTCACAGACACACACGTGCACATGACAATTTTTAACATCTCCTAGTTTTGTCTCGTTACCTTTTTTTGTGTGTTCATGTCCATATAACACATCTCTGTTGTGTCCTGTTTGCACATGAATACTTTTGTAGGGGAGGATCGTTGGCTGTGTACTCTGTTACTGCAGCAGGGATGGCGCGTCGAATACAATGCTGCATCAGATGCATACACCAACTCACCGCAGGAGTTCAAGGAGTTTTACAACCAGAGGAGACGATGGGGACCATCAACACTGGCTAATACACTGGACCTTCTGCACAGGTCATTAAATAACTGTTTCATTCCATGGCCAGTCACTTTCAAAACATTACGTTCAAATTGGACAAATTTCTAGGGTTTCAGACTCATATGTACAAACTTCACCTCCCCAATCAGCTGTTTACTCGTATATTGTGACGTGTTGTATTCATAAGCACTCTTTTGTGGTTGGGACTTCAATTATAGTGGTGGAGAGACAGTGAAGAAGAACTCATCAATCTCCAGGCTTTACATTTTCTACCAGATGTTTTCAGTTGGTTCCTCGATCCTTGGCCCAGCATCAGTGACTCTCATGATAGCAGGTAGGTTAAAGTGTAATACTCCTTAGCCCTTCCTTATTGCTGATCATTCAATGACTGCAGCAGGGTTAACGGCTCTTATCTCCGGTTGATGACGTACGTCACACTTTTTATGAGTCCGGGAACTTCAGCAAAACATTTTCCCAGAAACTCCACAGGACCAGGATTCACAACACTGCCTGATACAGATAACAGTTGTTTTGAAAATTAACTTCTTCCCTATGCAGTTATTGTGTTTTTTTTTCATTTTAAAAATATCTAAAATATACTGTAAAACAACTGACACAATTTGTTTTAAAGGACTTCACTAATTTTACCTCATCATGAACCCATTCGAACACGTGAGACGCCTAAATCTCTGTTGCACTGTGCGATAACATTTTATGACACTGCATGTCAAATATCTAGGTCTCACATTGGTCGTAAAATACTGGTCACACCTTTATATCTGTACAGTATCAGTTTTGAGTTGTGTCAGAGGGTGCAATAAATTCCTGCTGAATCACAGTTCAACACAGTATGTGGACTGTGGCAGCAGATGCATTATGGGATTTTGGTCATCAATATGTCCACATGAATGCAAACTATTATTAGAAACCCAATTGTACTTAACTTCCGCAATGTAAACCCAAAGCGCTCCAGGTTTGCTTCGTGTTTAGCCATTGTATTGAAGTGAACCTGAACTGTGAAGCATCTATGCAGTGACGGAACACAGTGTGAAAGCAGTGTCCCACCGCTGCTACAGCAGACATTATAGGTCCGGTCGCCTTTTACCGCGTCAACGTCTCGAGGGTCCTTCCTCCTCAATCCCCCGCTGACCCGTTCTCATAAACTCAAGAGTGAATCAAACAAACACAAAGTAAACTTCAAATACTGTACGTGTGTCCCTGAGGTGGTCTGAGAATTGGAATGTTCACATACGCGCAAAAAATGCTGACTCATCGCTCGGAGTTTGTTTGGTGGGCTGAAAGGGACCAAGTTGGAAAACGTCCTAAGATCCAAGATTCAACGACCAAAGTTTTCTTCATGCTTCTCTCACAATGGTCATCGTTTATCTGAAACATCAGAAAACTGTATGTACTGTAAAGTGTAAAAGGTGCTATAAGCAGGTTAAATGAATACAACAGCATATTGGGAGGCTGCAACATGTTTTCATAATATATCCATTGACTTGACTGAATCAAGACAGACTTTGTAATTACCTCATGTCACTTTACTAGGACTTGAAACGCATAACATTCCTCCCCTGCAGATCACTGGTTTAGTTTCCACCTAAATAACTTCACTGTCCATCTTCCTGCATCTGTTTCTCCGTTTGACCGTCTCTGCGTGTCTCTCCGTTTCTGACAGGTGCCTTCCAGTTTGTCTTCAAAATCACAGGAACGCTTTCCATCGTCATCGCCAGCCTTCCCCCCGTGTTCTACATCATCGTCTGTTTTGTAGCCAAGCCTAATAATCAAATAACCATAGCTGCCATTATGAGTGTGTTGTATGCGTTCCTCATGACCGCATCCCTCTTCTCCATCATCGGTGGGTAAAAAATTTAAATAAATAAAAAACTTGGTGATTTCATGTTACTGACATTTTTATAAAAATATTTGAATGCATGTATGTTAAACCCTCAATTGCAAAAAATAAACAACATTTTCACTTTTTAGGTGACATGGTGATTCAGGGCACCTTCCTGACCCCTACTGGTGTGTTTTTGGTTTCTATGACAATCATGTACTTGGTGACAGCCTTACTACACCCAGAGGAGTTTGGTATGATTCTATTTTATAATTCTAAATATTATCAGTTAAATGTTTGATGTTACCAATATGTTACTTATGTTTTTTTTTTCTCCCACAGTGATGATTGTCTATGGTTTGATGTACTTCATCTGTATTCCAAGTGGATATCTCCTACTGACCATCTACTCACTGGTTAACATGCACATTGTGACCTGGGGCACAAGAGAATCCACTAAGTAATGCACTGATAATTATTAGAATGGTGCTTCCGGCTGAAAACGATCATTTTCATAATTGGGTTGTCTTTTAATTGTACTTTATTTTAATTTATGACACACACATATATATAGATAGATAGATAGATAGATAGATAGATAGATAGATAGATAGATAGATAGATAGATAGATAGATAGATAGATAGATAGATAGATAGATAGATAAAGAGGAAGTAAATGCCCCAATGCAGGAATATTAACAAATCTATTCATCTAATTAACATTAATTTAAACTGAATTTTACTATGGGTTTTAGGGTCAACATGAACACACTTTGTATGTTTGTAATCCATGATTGTTTATTAAATTATCCACATGCAAATATTTGATAGAGAAATCATGAAATTGAGCAACCTCTAATTGTACGTCACATATAAGCTAGTAGACAGTAATATGAAAGAACATATACATATTAATAAAAACAAGGAAATGTGAGCTCTTACTGTCAGAAACACAATTAACCTGAGATCTGTGCAATCAATTATATATTAAAAAGTGCAAAGAATAAAATATGTCAAGTCCAGCAATTTAAATTAACGAAAATACACTAAACGCCACGAATAGCAGGCTTAGTTGTTATGATTGATGTGTATTGCAATGTAGACCTTTAGCTGACCAAATCCATCCATTCATCTATTAATTCATTTGTGCCACTTATCTAATTCAGGTTGAGGAAAAGTTATTGTTAACCAATAATTCACTTATCTATCAGATCTATAAGATGAGAAGAAGGATAAGGGAATTAATTTGTTTCCATTTCAATCTGCATGGACAATAATAATCCTCCGTGTGTGTCTGTATTTTAAAATGAGCTTCTTTTTCTTTATTACTTTGTTCCTTCTGTCTATAGGAAAGAAGGAGAAGTGAAGAAGAATACAAATGTTATGTGTGACAGAAACTGTACAATCTGCTGTTGGGACATGAAATGTCAGGTACTGTTACCAACCAGTCAAAGAATACTGTACAATGGAGGAATAGATGTCTGGATAAATGTATTTCATCCTGTTGCTTTGCAGATAACACAGGAAACCGAGAATCTGATGCTTCAACAAATCACTGGCCAGAGTGCACAGCATGCCCCAAACTCTTTGCTGACCAACCAGGAAACAACTCAACAGGCGACTGTAAACCTGGAGCTTCAAGTCAAACCTGACACCAACATGGAGGAAACCTTCGAAAGAGCTCAGGCATCTCCCACAGACAAACACAACAAGACAAACAGGGACAGAGACAATGACACTGATTACAGTAGCAGGTATTTCTTTCTTTTTTCTGTCTTTCTCCAAACCTCGCACGTCAATGAGCTGCTTGGTCAATCGGCCAAACTGTTAATCAATCATTTTGAGATCTAAGTTATCGTCTGTCCTCATAGAAGAACACAAAACAATATACTGGAATTATGAAATGTATATTCCCCCAAATCCACAAAAAGTGTCTGTGTGCATGTGCGCAGTGATGACAGCACTGAAAAAAAGAGCCTGTCAATGAGTGCAATCGATGACGATGATGATTTCTCACTGACTGGTGTCCCAGAAGAAACAGAGGAGCTCCATGTTAGTGGTGAGAAGCCCATTTAAATTGTATGTGTTCATAATACCAATACTACTAATTATTGCAATTCAATATGAGAAGCACATAGCATAATGTGTGTGTGTGTGTGTGTGTGTGTGTGTGTGTGTGTGTGTGTGTGTGTGTGTGTGTGTGTGTGTGTGTGTGTGTGTGTGTGTGTGTGTGTGTTAGACTGGGTGAAGCCAGTGAAAGAAGAGTTCTTGAAGAAGCTGACTTACGCTAACATGAGAAGGAATCTACAAGCACAAATACGGTAAATACATTTTTTTTTGTATAGCAACAGGCCCAAAAGTGTCAGTGTTTGTGTAAAAGTTATTCATTATTATGTTGTGTCTTAAATTGGTCTCAAATCACTGTTGTATCAGGTAAAACTATAAATGCATTTGCTCTTGCCATCTTCTCCTCAGATACACACTTCGCAACAAAAATCAGGACGACTTGTGCGAGGAGTTGGTCTTGATGTTGACCGATACTCTCAATGGAGAGCTCAGTGATGTAGGGCCTGAAGATGTTCTGACAAAAAGCCAGCTGGAGGAGTTACAATATGCACTAACAGAGCGGGTGACGACAACTGATTTGATCATCATACAAAAACAATGTGTTGTTCCTAGAAATGCATAAATATGTATTCTAGAGAATTTGCCATTAATTGTATTGCACATTAGCGCCTCTATTTCAAAGGCTTTCAATTTAAATGCAAACCAAATTTAACACTTAACTGCAGAGGAGCAATGACTGAAATCACTGAGTGAGAGACTCTTATCTTTCAGGCTCGGCGTATCATTAAGACCAGTCAATTGAACAGACTGGAGAAGAGAGTGATGAGAGCCATTGAGAAAACACTCACCGCCCCGCAGGTGCAAAAACTAGATGAGGTAAGATACTGATTCAGCCCCTCGGTCTGTGAGACGCAAATACTGAACAGCAGCTAGCAGAGATGAGTCAGCGTCAGCTACAACACTGAATATCATTTTCTGTACAGATAAACAAAATAGCAATTTAAGCATTACCACGACAATACCTCACTTCTGACACGTCTGAGAGGTGTTCAGGTCTAAATACGGATAAATGTTCCGTTATTACTTTCAATGATTAAGATGTGAGGGTATAGTAATAAAAAAAGAGGAAGCAACCAACATGAAATATCAAGATTACTTTGTATTGCCTCAGGCAGATGAAAATTAATATTTGGAAAATGGAGCGATTAGGTTGATCAGTGAACCATTAAGTTCCTTCTTTCCACTTTTGCCTTAATTTAAATTAATCCTGCAATAAAATCCTGTGCATATGAATTTGTGTTTGTGTGTTTAGGGTGAGCAAGACTTCTGGAACAAACTACTCGAGCGCTACCTGAAGCCCATCGTTGACGTGAAAGCACATCAAGAGGAGGTGACCAGAGAGCTGAAGTCCCTGCGCAACAAGGTCAGACTTACTGTAACTGTACTGTGGTTACACAGTCATATTTACTGTACTGGTAGTAATGTCTATTACACCAAACTAATCTTTAGTGTTTTTTTTGTGCAATTTTATTACCTGGTGGTCAACATGCAGACACCAGTATCTGTTTTCAGTTATTATCACACGGTAATACTGGAACTGCTGACTGCTCCCGTTATGTTATTCAGGAAACATCCCCTGGCTGGGTTGTTAGGAATTTGACATTAGCAATGGCTCATGGGGAGTTTTAGACTTTGTCCATTTTGAGGGGACACAAACTTTTTTTACAATTTTTTCCAGCTACGATTACAGTCCATAAAAAATGTTGGTATTTCAGTATAGAGTTTCAAAAAAAATAGCATTGAATTCTCTTTCCTCCCTACAGGCCGTCTTCCTGTACTTCATCATCAACGTGCTGTGGGTGGTAGCTACCTTCTTCCTGCAGGCCATTGGAAATGATGTCATCAGCATCAAGATCCCTAAATACTATCCAAACGGAACTGAAGCTGACGATTTCCTCAAGGTTGGAGCAAACAGACAGAGTCCTAGATGCATGTGCTGCAGAGACAGAGATAGTTATCGGAGGACTCTGACATATTTTGGAATGTCCATCAGTGCTGCTGTAAATCCCACCAACAGTTATCACTCCTTGTGTTGACAGGTGGAGCCACTCAGTTTGATGTTCCTGTTGTCTTTTGCTGTTCTGCTCCTTATGCAGTTCATGGCTATGTTATATCACAGGTACGTGTACACAAGCACGCACACGCACACACACACACACACACACACACACACACACACACACACAGAGTCACTGATTCGTTCACAGGCTCAGTCACTAGCTCACATGTACCTGTTAAGTGAAGTACGACAGATGCTCCTGGTAACACTTTTTACAGCTACAAATTAACATATTCGATAAATATCGCTGTGCATACACTGACCTTGACTAGGAAGTTCACTCTCAGATACTGGAAGTTTGATTCAGTGGCCAAGAACAGTTTTCAAACTAGTTCTGAATATTCCCCCCCACCGAGAGTAGGGGAATTCTGATATAAATCCTTCCTTTATGGACAAATACGATATCCCTTGTTGTTTTCACATCTGTTGTGCAGCTTTTTCTTGTCTATATTTTCTACTTGACTTAACACTCGGTGCCTCTTTGTTTGCAGGGTCTACACTCTGATCCACGTAGTGTCCTATCGCAGCACAGAGAAAGACTACAAACAGAAGGATGATGTAAGTAGCAACACTCAAACAGACACACAGATATTCACATCAAACTGCAGGAAATTAGTTTTTTTTAACTAAAATACTCAAACATATCAGGTCCAAGATGTGTAGATGCTTGATTATCTTCATGCACTTTGCCGCACTGGCCCTACAACGTGACATTGTTAAAGAAGAGGAGTTAAATTCGTAATGGAGTTGTCATTTTGAAAACAGAAAGAGTAAAGGATAACCATACAAAAAAGTACTCCCAAAATTGCCTTGAGATATCAAATTCAAGAGGCTGGAAATCCCAGCAACCTGGACCGTTGAACACCAAAATCGTATCAGTTCATCCCCAAGTCCACGAAAGTGGATGATTGGACAGGAAGCCTGAAAACATGGCGCTTCCATTGCCAGCGACAGATGTAGCCATATAAAGGAAAAGGAGCACCATATAAAAGTTAAGTCACCCGGAGGGACCAGACCTCTCACGAAGTATTAGTAATTAGCTGGTTAGGGCTATGGCTTGTTAACAGACATTATTAGAGAGAACAAGTGATTCAAATTTCAAAGCTTTATAAATACTCCCACTCCTCAACCCTTCTCTCAACAATAAGAAGCTGCCTAGCACTATGATTATTCAAATAATTGATGCCCACAAAGCAGGGGGACGCTGTGAGAGGTGTTTTCAGGTCAAGAAGCATTAAGCTGAAGGTTTTTGCATGGCCCTCACAGTCTCCCGACCTAAACATCCTCAGCAATCAATGATGGATAGATAAATAGATTTCAGAAGAGTAGTTCATGCAAGACAGCCCAGAAATCTCAATCTCAGCTGCTACAAAAAGTCTTTGCAAGCTTCGATACTTGCCGACCACAGACAGCTTTTTTTCCTGTTTCTTGTTTTTCCTGTTCGAGATAGAAATAAGAAAGGGAAGCTTGCTTCAAATATCAAGACATGTAATCTTCAATTTAACGCCACTTTTATGCCACTGTATATAGACTGAAATGCAACGGTTCCCAAACAAAGCACAGGAAGAGTATTTTTGCTGAGGAAGGTTCCTAACTGAGTGAAATGATGCAGAAGTATCAAAATGGCAGCCATGATAAGAGCTAGACGAATTCTCTAAATAATAAGGAGGAAGGAGCTTCAGTGTTTCCTATCTTATCTCCTTTAGCATACGATATAATGTACCACCCTTTTTTATTATTATTGTAAGGAAAGGAGATAATGCCGTTCCACAATTCATTGTGGCAGCAACATTCAAAGCGCAACATTATAGTTTCACCAGGGCACAGACAGAGCAGAGCACCTATTTTGTGCTGGTGACACAATCCAGAACTCATACAGTCCTTACTTGTCTGAGTGTCTGAGCTCTGAATCCATACATATTGATTTCTTCTTCGTCAAGTCAACCCAGTTAGAGGGAATGTTGAAAAACAAGCATATTGAATTTCTTGTTCACATTATCATTATCATAACAAAATGTTGCAAACATGTTGTTTCACTAAATCCATCCCCTCATTATGGCATGCACGGAGAAAAAAAGATCTTGTTTCCATACCAGGATACTATATATATATATATATATATATACACATATATATATATATATATATATACACTTCTGCCTGGACGGCCTTTACTCAATTACTTGTTCTATTAATTAGTATTTCTATTGTTTTATTCCTAGGTTTTCTAAACGTTTTTGAACAGCTCTATCATCTTAAATTAACAAGAATTAACAAATTAGTAGATTCTGGAAGTGTGCCACTTGTAAAAACACATGAGCAACACCCACCAAGTAGTGAGAACTGGCTCCATGTGTACAAACGGTGGTCCTTAGCAAGGTAGTTATTAAAGCAAATGACTCACATGTATAACATAAACCATGCTGTATAATTTATAAACTTTATAGAGAGAAGGAAGGATGATAAAACTCCACCAGGTAACTAACAGATTTCTGCACAGGCTGGTTTAAAATGCTCAAAATGACAGGCTGCCAAACGAGGTCTTTGTACAACTCAAATGTCAAAACAAATGGAGGAGTGAGGCTGTTTGAGTCAGTTCCAGGCCCCAGCAGCCTCGGTGCACTGTCTGATATTGGATTAGCTTCAGCAAGCTTGACGATGATATTATACACACACACACACACACACACACACAGCTGATCTCAGGCATTACAAGCAATAAAAAGCCCATCACTGGCAGCAGTAAAGTCGTGTTTACAGCAGGTGATCTGCCAGAGGAGCCACAGAGGGAGGAGAGCGAGGGGAGCAGATGACTCACCTTTATTATTGGATGGAACACATCTGTCCTCCAAGGTGGCCGAGATGTTCAGATGTGATATCTCCACGTGGTTTATTCCCCCTGCGTGCTCCTTGTTTGGTTGTCAAAGTCTTGGCTGCCGTGTTGTCCGGCTTCCTCCTCTAGCGGGCTCAGAGTTCACACGTTTCATTGGAGGCTTCATACAAACTGCAGCTTCGTCACTTGAACCCGAGTACAGCCTGTTTACTAACTTTTCTACTAGCCAGCGTCCCCTGCGTCCGTTTCAGCTGCAATACCACCTGTCACCACACAACGCACCGTGAGCATGCATTGCAAACCAGGAGGCGCTGTTTCACGCATTATTTTAGTGAATAGATTATAATTTGGGTTATACATTTTAACAAGATAGATTAAAACAAACATAAGGAAAACACAGTTACAAGGTGTTTTACAGATTGAAAATAAAAACTTGAAGGCAAAAAACAGGAAACGGTTGAAAAGCAAACTATACGAAAGATCACGCGGCAAAAGAGCACGGATACAGAAATTGAAAAATGTCAGAAAATGAGAAAATAATTAAGGATATAATAAAACATTGTAAAATCATTAAAATAGACATTAGAACAAAACTAGGAGAAAGGCCTGGTCACCTCTGGTCCTCAGCCGGGACTGTTGGGTGACAAGCACGAACCTAAAATACACAAACAATAACGTAAAACAAATCAAAACTGACATAAAAGAATAAAACAAAACAAATTGTTATGGCAGATATTTGAGCATTACCGCTAAAAGTAATAGCTAGAATTGGGTCAAATCAGGGGATGGGACATGATAACAGTTTGCTTTAAGCTGTGATTTATTAAGGATGTGTAAATACACCCACATTGCATGTACCCTACAACCACACAGCATATATCCCTTTAAAATTATATTTGGTTTTTTGACATTAATAATTGCTTTTTCAAAAATTGTCAGTTTAGGTCTTCATTCTATGTACGGCAAAGTTTACATAAATGAATATTAAATGTAGTAAAGAGCCACATACAGCCACACAGAACTGCAGTGAACCTGTAGTGACCTACATGCGCTTTCTTCTCATTTTTGACCATGTCATCAAAGTCCAACTCCCAGACAATGTCATGTTTATTCATCGCTGCGTCATCTTCGGTCCTTAGCTATTTTTTTATTCTGGACAGTTGAGCGACACTTATTAAAATATAATATAAGTTTGGACATCACATGATTTAATCCCATCGGCTCTAGGGTCCAGGGCATGGACCGACTTTCCCCATGTGCTAATCCATCATTGTATATAAAACATGACCATCGATTGTTTTTGTGTTTCTTTCATCTAGGTGGAGGATGATGATGTCCTCATTATGGAGAACCACAGTGCAAATGGACTCGTCATTACCAGTGAAGACCTGAGTCACTGAAATCCTGAAATCCATAACCCACCTTCAACAAGTGAAGCCCATTAACCAGTGCACACTGTCTGGGGAGGCAAAATGGCACAGGGGAAAATGAGATCCAACAGAATGAATAAGTTTTACTTAGTAAATTCAAATGAGGATGTGAAGTTTACACAAACAGATCTAAAGTAGTAATGTTTTAAAGTTAAAGTGTTTTATTCAAATGTTTTTGCTTTTAATAATTGTATTTATTGTTCCTGAAGTATGTCTGAAAACATCAGGTCATTAATTAAATATACATATTGAAAATCACTAAATCTATGTTGTATGGGTTGCACATCTCATGAGGGTAGAAAAAAGGAAACAGGATCAGTTCTGCAGATTTCTAAAATGCTACATTTGCACATGAAATATTGTGAGAATTACTTCCGTCATTATATTGTCAAATTTCATGTATTTTATACTATAAATGCTTTCTAGTGCGAGTTATTGTTTTGCCTGTAATATTGATGGTGTTGGTGTAATTACACATAATAAAAAAAACTGAAAAATGCAGTTTCACCATTTAGAGATACTGGAAATATATTTTAGTTTTATTTAATTAGAATAAATGTGTGTATAATTTCTCTGTATGATAAAAAGGCATAAATGCAAATATTTGAAGGATTTTTATGTCTGAATTTGCAAAGATGTAATTTAAAAAGCTGCCTTAATTGAGTCATGGTCTGACTTATATTTATCTGCTCTTATTCAACTTTACAACCAATTCGCATACACTACATGGCACTACTACTATATGTCCTATGACTGGATACAAAACGGACTTCTCTAATGATCTTATTAAAATGGAATTATTTAATTCTACAATTAAAAAGGCAGTATAAAATATATAGGGTGTATGGGGTGGTAAGAGGTGAAAAACATCCATTTCCTGTACATAAAACACACCAGTGGGCATGGGGGCAAGTGGGATTTAGTGAGGTTTATAAAAGGAGGAACTGTGTCGTGTCACTTATCTATTCAAAGACCTTACAATTAATTATACTTCAGAATGTGTGTGCCATGCAGTACTTTCTTCTCAATATAGTGTAGAGGCAGTCCCATCTCACATTAACCATATTGTTAGTGATCCATTCATTCACTGCATCTGTTCCCTCAAACAGTATTACTGAAACTTACACCATAAAACATTAGTATTCATTTTACACCCCTTACAAAAAAAAACAACACAAGACAACCTGAGTTGACCTTTTTTAATGAATAAGTCATTTCATTCAAATGAATGGAAGCAGTAGACACAGATATTAAATAGAGGCAATTGCAAAGCAATCATCCAAGATATTATTGGGCAGAGAGGTTTCAGCGGAGGGTGAGGCTGCACAACTGTAAAGGTTAAAACCCATTTAATCACTTTTTCAGAGTGCAGGGTCGAAACACACACGTCCCACATGACACAGCAACTGCATCTTCATGGTACTGCACACTCGGAGCCATCAAGTTGTCATGATTAAAAGTGTTGTATCAGGATGATGCATCTGCCATTTCAGGCAAAGACCAGAGTGTGATTTGCTGCTGCTGCTGTTCCCCAAACACCCAATATAACAAAATAAAAAAATAGAAGAGTGACACTTTACCTAGAACTCAATGGATGACACATTTAAACTTTCAATTCAGGTTGTCACATGATGCCAAATTATGAATACAGGTTTGATTCACCTGTGTTTTTGTTCCTGTGCTATTCAACACATAGCAAGGGAGTTACGTGCTATTGTATGTAGGGACACCAGTTCAGAAAATGTCATTGCATGAGTTTCATCTAATGTGTCACCTAAAAGAAACACATCAGGCTTTACTAAATGGCTTCCAGTGGTACTGTGTACACTGTACACAGAAAATCTGATCTTAAACTCGTTGGATGTGGCAACTTGGAAACAAACCCTAATCCTTAGATAACATGTAATTTAATTTACTGTGTGATAAACTTGTGAATACTTGAGTTTATAATTCTTCTTTTGTCATGATGGGAGATTTCCACTGGCCACACATAACGCCTCACCACTGTCAGCCCAGCGAGCGACAGTCAGTCTAATCAGTCCCCAGGTTGGTGCTTCAGTAATCAAAAGCTTCGCCGAAGCTGCGTTTGTGTACTCCTCTGCCGGCGCCGACGCCGCCACCGTTCCTAAATCCGTTGCTGCGGCCGCCATTTCCCCCGAAACTACGTCCCCTTCCGCCTCTGAATCCTCCTCCTCTGTCGCCACGGTTACCGTTGCCAAAGCCTCTGTCGCCGCCGCGGTTATTGTGCTGCTTCTCCTCCAGATCTGGGAGCTCCTCGGCGGCGGACAGTTGCCAACGGCGACCATCCTTCCAGCCCTCCTGTTGAGAAAGGGAGCAGGGTGTAAATGATTTTGACTTAAACAAGAATATTTAAATTTTACTTTGGATAATTCAGACCACCGCTCGTCTCGAACAGATGGGAATTGTCACTGTCGTCCTCACCTGCATCTGCTTGACTTTGTCAACTGGGAGGTCGAAACAAACTCCCTGTTGGAAACACAATATGGGTGAGATGGTGAGTTTTTCTGTTCCTCTGCCTTTCAAAGAAGTCAGTCTCTGTACAAGCTGCGCTTTCAGAATGGTCACATCTACAGAAAGGTTAAGTATTTTGCCAACAGATGTTTTTTTGCTGTAGATAACAAGCTATTGTGTGACCTGAGTTGCTGAATTTGCATATAAACTGGAAAAAAAGTTTTTTGCAATATAATTTACCAGTGGGTTTCTCACTGCATAATTGTCTTTTTATGGCAATGGAGGCCTTTTTTTTGGCAAGTCACTAATATGCCCATCAAAAAAACATTAATTTGACCATTTGAACCAAATTCAAATAATCACTTCTCTTCATTTAAAACTGTAGACAAAACATAAAATATTCTCTGCCTGGTGCAAAGATTCCTCAAAAGCCTACTCATGCAGTGAAGTGTATCTTTTGCTGAAAGCTCTTATATGAACACACACACAATGCCACGCAATATAATGCAAAACTGCAAAAAGAACGTGTAACATGTAAATTGTTCAAACAAGTACTTTTACACATAGGTACATTTTTGTTGGAGTACATACCGTTTTGCCTTTAAGGAAGCACATTCTTTGAATGTGGTTCTCAAAGTCTTCGCCAAGTTGTTCTTTGATGCTTCTCCAAGCGTAACCCAGATTATGCATCTCCTGAGAACACACCAACGTCATGGTGGCGAAACCCTGGAAATATTAAAAGGAATAATAAATTAGGTGGAAGTAGGGTTATACAATCAACTAAAAGCAAAACAAATGAATAGAGGAGTCTAAATATTAAGCTGATAACGTTCTCACTTTTTGGATCATCCTATTATTTGTTTGTTTGCCCTACCCACACGGATAGCAGGGTAGCACAGCTGCAGTGTTGTGATCAGAGACTGTAAATAAAGATGAAAGATGCTTCTTCACTTCCTCCCACTGTTCAGAAATGAAGCTAAAATATCCTGGATAAGAACACTGCCATCTTGGGCATTTGGAGGCCGAGGCTGTGCAGTAGTTATCAGGTGATGGTCTCATCAATACACATCCTAGACCAATCTTGAGTTAGTTGTGGCTGTCAATCATGACATTTCACCCCGTGTATATAGCATCAAATAACTAATAAAAACCAAAGTTCCCAGATAAATAAACATTTGAACATACACCAGTGTGATAAGAACACGTAAAATGAAGAAACTATCTTTGAGATAAATCCATTTGACATGTACTTTGACTTTTGGTTTGGTCCATGTCCCATCTAACAGAGGAGGCGGGATTTATGACTTAAACTGCAGCCAGCCGAGGTGGCGATGTCATGTCATGTCGTCCTACTTTATAAACACAAGTCTATAGTAGTGAGAAACACTACAGCCTGACATGAGCACACATAATTCTATCTTCTATGGAAAACAAGCTGTGTGTGAGGGTGAGCAATGGTTGCTATTATACGGTGGTGTGTCCAGTTTTATTGTTGCATACACTGTATGTGTGTGTACATGACTTACAGTATCAGAGTTCAGCAGTGACCTCTGCTCCAGACTTGTGGCTCCAGAGATGTGGGCAAGGGCAGCAGCGAGTGCATCGACGGCTCCTTTCTCCTCGATCAGCTTCTCAGCTGAAGCTCTAAAGTATCCAATAGCTGTGACCGGAACTGAGTCCAAAAACCTGGACACAATGAAGGAAAAAAATCATAACAATCTGACACTTAATTCTGCGCCATCAGGAAATAAGTTTCACACTGGACAGTATCATGATAAAGATTTCAGTGGGAAAGAGGCTTTGAGGAGCCACAGTCCAACGTCTAAGTAGCCACTAAGCCATGCTCCTCACTTGACAGCATCCTTGCTTGATGACTTGATGATATCATTGGCAGTGGGAACGCCAACTCGTCTGAATGTGATACCCTGGATGGTCACAAAATGAAATGTAGTTTAATAGTCAATACAGAGACATTTGATGTAGTCAGAATGTCTGAACTTAGTTTCCTGGTTCATAAAATCTTTCGCTTTCACACACTATTTGATTGATTATTGATAGCTTCATTCTTTCTCTACCGCTTTGTACATTTTCCATACCATGTGTAGCAGAGATGTGACTAAAAGATTTTTTTTATTTTATTTTGGTGAACCAACTCATGCAACTAAGCCCGTCGCTCTTTTTTCCCCTTCTGTCTCCTCATTTGACCGAATACAAAAAGGACATTTACTGCTTTGTTTTCTACGTAGCGCAGCTGGTCTTCCTCTTTCCTCTGGTAGAAACAGATGCAGACTCCAGGCCTGCCTGCTCGGCCTGTACGTCCTGAACGATGGATGTATGACTCCACATCCTGACAACAATCACAGAGACAGCAATATGTTCAGAGAAAGGAAATGCAACAGGCATTTATGATTTTTTGTATTCATCGTAAACGTAAGGTAGTGTGCAGTAAACACATATCCACAAAGAGGAAATTCTTAATTTTCTAAATGAAATCAATCAGTGTGCTTAAGTGCACTGCCAATATTTTCATATTAAATTCAACAAAATCAGAAAGCATGCAAATGCTCAGTTTTAAATTTATTTACCAATTTGAGTAGAATCGAAACCTTAGAAATCAGCGCATATTCACTTATCTAACCACTAATAAATGGCAACAGTCATACAAATCTGGTTAAATACTGGAAACATGTCTCACCTTGGGTGGAGAGCACTGGACCACCAGGTCGATTTCAGGGATATCTAATCCACGAGCTGCAACATTGGTGGCAACCAGGACCTCGAAGGTCCCATTCCTGAAGCCCTTCAGGGTAATCTCTCTCTGTTTCTGAGGAATATCACCATGGAGGGTCTGTGTACTCTAAAAATATAAAATAAAAATAAAATGAGACATGAAAGAGAGAATTTTCTTGCTTTATTGTAGCTACTGCTTTCCATTTCTACTGGAATGTATCTGAGGGGAAATAAGACAAACTCTCCAAAACTAAATTTGAAGATTAAAACAGAAAAACCTTGGCTTACAAATGAATGCTTCATAACTCGCAAATCTAACAAAACTGTCACAAAAAAAAATGTATACTGCGTTACATGACATATCACACTTAACTGTTTAAAGGTGTAATAAATCGACACTGTGGCTATACATAAAATGTCATGAATTAGGGCTGGGCATTATGGGCCAAAAATAGTTTGTGTATTTTTTGGCCTTCAATATTTCATGGCCTCTTTTCATGTGGGTCTCTGATACTGGAACATGTGTCTTTAGAGAGAGGGAAATGACCAGTAAAGTTTACCGATACATTTTTGGTATCACACCCAGCCCAGTATGTGTATGTAGGAGTGTGTATGTACTTGTTTGATGGATGCGTTCATGGAGAGTTCGTTGGCCTCTTTCTTTGTCTCAGTGAACACGATGCTTCGGCCGTGTCTGCCACTGTAAACCTGGATGACATCACCGATCACGGCTGCGCGCTGTGACCAGTGACAGGCGATGGCAAGATGCTTCAGACGAAAAGAGAAAAGAGAGAAAGAAAGACATTTTCATTTATCCCGCTGGCAGACTAACTCCATCTAGTCCACTGATGTCCATGATAAATATAGTAGTTTTATTGCAAATTAACTTGTGCTTCCCTGAGGGAGATATATGTGAATTTATTTTACAGCCTCAATTACTTTAATTGCCCCTGCTTACAGGCAACTATAAGAAATGAAAGCCTTGGAGCTAAAAATGCTGCAATGCTTTTTAAATCCATCACATATCCAATGCCCCTATCACGTCCCCTAGCCCTTTCTTACACACACATGCACACTTACCTCCACAGTTGTTGCAGCTTTCTGTGTTTTCTTGCCGATCAGGTCAACATGTTTGCATTCTGGTCTCATGTATTTCTTGGCCACTTGGTAGACCCAGGCGGGGCAGGTGGCTGAAAACAGCAGCGTCTGGGGATTGGATTCGCCGTCTGATGACACACACACACACACACACACACACACACACACACACACACACACACACACACACACACACACACACACACACACACACACACACACACACACACACACACACACACACACACACACACACACACACACACACACACACACACACACACACACACACACACACACAAATGTCATTATGTGGGGGGGAAAAAACATGCTGTATCTAAGATAATCTGAGAATCTACTCTTCCAAATTTATTTCACAAACCATCACACAGAGATTTACTTTACCTTTCTCATATGATGTAGCCAAAATTTCTTCAACCTGTTCCGCAAATCCCATGTCCAACATTTGGTCAACTTCATCCAGAATGACGTGCTTCACCTGTGACAGGTCAAGCTTGCTGTTCTGGAGGTGGTCCTTGATACGACCAGGGGTTCCAACCAAAATATCGATACCATTACGGATGGCATCAACTAGACGAGGGAAGAAGAATGGAGAAAGTCATTACATATTAAGTGTAATTATGGTGTGTATTTTCAATGTTTTGTTACTTGCTTTCTCTGTTAAGAAAAAGCATCTTTGATTATTATTTAAAAAGCTTTATAAATAAATGTTATTATTGATGAACTGTTCATTTTACAAGTACGCTGTTGAAAAAAGCAGACATGATCTACATAAAAAACTACTTACACCAACCAGTGCAGTTTCCGTGTACATATTTCTACATTCTTTTTTCAGATTAATATAAGGTCACTGTGACCTTCAACCACTGAAATGTAATCTTTTCATCTTTAAATAAAACTGACAACTGATCAAAAGTTGAAGAAATACCCCCACGCAGTCTTGAAATATCACATTCAAGAGAGCAAAATAAGTTTTTTGAGCCCACTGTGATTTTGACCTTTGACCACTGAAAGTTAATCAGTGAGTCCAAATGAAATGTGCCAGATGTATCGAAATTCCCCACTGGCAGTCCTAATAACATCACAGGGACGTGAGATCACTGTGATATATTCAGGTCATCTTTGAGTCTCACTGAATGTTTGTACCAAATTTGATGAATTCTGGAGATATCGTGTTCACAGGAATGGGGCGGCTGTACAGGCAGACGTACGACCAACCCGAGTACATAATGCCTCCAGCCACTGGCTAATGCCAGCACCAAGGTATAAAAAAACACATCAGTTGACTTTACTAACTCCTGTTTCCGCTTTTTCCTTTTACATCTATTTAGCACTGTTAACCCAAAAGCTTCTAATATGAATGTGAAGACTAATGATGAGCACTTCTAAGAAAGATAACAGTTTTAGCATGAGACTTACTCTGTGGGTTGTATGAGCTGCCGCCGTAGAAACAGGTGATGAAAAGTTTGTTGGCGACATCTTTGAAGTCCCTAGCGACCTGGATTGCTAACTCTCTGGTTGGAGTCAACACCAGGACCTACAGACACACAGAGAAGAGACTCAGTCTTATGTAAACACGATGGCAACTGATGCTGCGACTCTGACGATGATGCTAGTCTTCAGTGCGTGTGTGTGTGTGTGTGCGTGCGTGCGTGCGTACCTTGGGAGCTCGGCCTCTGGTCGGCGGCAATGATTCCCTCTGAAGCTTCTCCACCAATGGGATGGCAAAGGAGAAAGTCTTTCCTGTTCCTGTTCGAGCTTGAGCGATTACATCTTCTCCATCAAACACTGGATTAAATGTCTTCACCTGAATGTCAAACAGGAAAGTGACTCCCCGAGCTGAGAGAGAGATAGAGGAGGGGAAGAAAGTGGCATGAGAGAACAGGGAGAGGGACATTTTTTAACTCAGCTCCAACGCCCATTGTTAACTCTCCAGAGAACATTTCCAGTACAAAAACAGTTGTGTCTCTCCATCTATGGACAACTTTGAGTCAATGTCAGTGATCCACATATTTCAAATCAACATACTGTGTGTGAGGCAGAGTGTGGTCACAACTTGTTGGGTCCTGACAAGTCCAGAAGGAATCGGGTTCAGACACAAATATTGAAATAATATTCAGGGTTGCATCAGATTCAGTCACATTGGTCGGGCTATTTGCGAGTGTGCTCGGGTCGAGTATGGAGACTAAAGGCCAACTCATGCTTCTGAGTCGAAGCCACGCCATAGGTATGCAAGTGTTCAAATATATTAAATAAGTTATGAAGTTACGTTCAGTAAACCACCGTCTACTTAGCTTTGTAAAAGCCAGATTTTGGACATGTAGCGGTACACCTCTGCTCTCAAGTTAAAGTGGTTAAAAATGAATGATGATATAAATATGATGCTTACCTTTCAGTTTATTGATGGTAACGTCGGAGATCCTGAACTTGGAAAAGGCCCCTTCCTTCTGCTCTGGTGTTTCCTAAACAGATAAACACAATCAGCCATGCAAGTGTTTTCTCTCTACAGCCGACTCCAAAGAGCATTCATAAAAAATAAAACAATAATAACGTAAAGACAGCAAAAATATCCGCGGTTGATGTTGTATGGCCATTACAAGCTAATTCAATCAAGTGGAATAATTTTAGTGAACCTTTAGTGGTCCCGAAATTAGTTGGTTTGCATTTAACATGTAAGAGTTTTGTTTCTCAATTTAGCCGCTTCTCGTGAAGAGAACCCACACATTTAGACAATTCCATCAATCTCTAGTCTTCTCAGAATACCAGCCTAATTCTGTTTCACACATTTCTTGAATCATTTCAGTCCACAAGTCCTACCGTATCTTTCTCGTTGTCACTGGCTGACTCTTCACCCGATGGTATCGGTGTCTGTGTGGGTGTCTGAACAGGGGTGTTCAGGGTGGAATGTCCATTGGTTGCTGCCTCTACGGTTGCTTTCTTTTGCTTCTTCTTTTTCTGGAGTGGAGACAGAGTATAACCAGAGAATGTGTATTTATATTCATATTAACAAAATTATTTTCTGTCAGGAATCACATCTGTAGCCTTTAACAGAACATCCAAAGTCTACTTCAATATGTACAAATAATAAAGCACTGACCTCTGTGTCTCCTTCAGTGTTTGTCTTAGTCTTCTTCTTCTTTGGTGTTTCAATACCGTTGATGTTGTCGTTCAGGTCTGTGACCTCATCATGGCCGTTCACTTCGTGACCTGCCAGCTTGTCTTTTTTCTTTTTCTTCTTTGGTGCTGGAGGTTCACAGTCTGGGTCCTCCTGCTCCTCTTGTTCCTCCGTCTGCTGCTTCTTCTTCAACTTCTTGGCCTCCTTGTTCTTGTTCTTTATTTTTACAGAAATGATAAATCAAATACTGTGCAGCTACTCAACCCTTCTATTTTAAATATCTGTTTTACACATGACACTGCATTGAATTTTATAAAAACTGAGATGATGTCATTCTAATAAAAAGGTCAAATTATTCCTCATGTAATGTCAAAATTATATTTAGAATTATTTTACTGTATACTGGACTATTTTAATAGTTTGTTTACAGGTCTCTCTAAAAAAAAAGAAAAGAAAATCACTCAGAAAGCTCCAGTTCTAAAAATCTCTACGCGCTCCCTGAATGGCCTTGTTGTTGTTATCCCAATCAAACTTTAGTTTCTTTGAGCTTATCAACTTATTTTAACTTTCTGTCAGTGGTGACTAGTTATTATAACTTTTCATGTTAATAAAATAGGGGTAAAAGTTATCAATAATATCAAAATAAGAGTATCCGAAGTAAGGTCGTGGAAAGAGCAGTTCCACAGAACAATGCAACCCAATCTTATTGTAAGTGGATCCCGGACTCGTGAAAATATCAGTGACGCCCAATAACATGAATCAATAGTAGCTGTTACACTTATGATCGTTTTTGACAAGACAGCTGGCGAGCCCAGCTGATCGACAGGCACGCGCGCGCACCAGCCCAGACACAAACACGTGCATGTGGTGTTTTAAAGGCGTCCATGGTTTTTCCGTAACACGTGGAAGGAACATGTGACTCACAGCTAGCCAGACCAGCTAGCACAGTTGGTCTTAACACGGTGCTAACATCCCAACAGCACCGGTTCACAGCCCCTCACTTTAACTACACGATGGCAGCAGCGTTCCACAGCACACAACGCAATGCCACGCTTGTCTGCTAACAGTAAGCTAGCCGGGTCGCCTAGCTTCCTGGTTAGCACGTTCGGCCACATGTTGTCAAACAGGGAGCCGCCGGGACACGACGCAGCGCGAGCGACGTGGATTTGTCGGTGTTTCTCGGTGTACGGAGCCTCTGCGCTCACCTTCAGGGCTTTCGCCTCGCTGACGGTGTCCATCTCCTCCTCCTGGACCAGATCCTCGGTGTCAAATACGATCTTAGATGGCATTTCTCTTCCTCGATGTTTCCCCTCAACGTAGACACACTGGCGACTCTACGGGCGCGCGGATGGAAAGGAAAGCGCAGGGCGGCCCGAGCGAGCGTGTTCGCGCAATAGACATAGAAATAGAAGCGGTAGACAGTGACGAGAAGAGCACTTTCACCTGACTGTACATCTGTCTAGGAACCGCTGTGCGTTCTATACTTCACAGAAGAACTAAAAGACAAGCTGTGTCGTGTTAGGAATAAAGTATGAGTGTGACAGAAATATCGATGAAGCTCAACTAAACAAGCATATTTTAAATATAAAAGAGAATGTAACAAAAATATGAATGAAGTTCAAATAAACAAGGGTCAAAATATTTTATATTGTCTAAAAATAATAATAATACATATGGCAGTTTTTAAATAAATAATAAGGAACAAACGCAAAGAATAGTCATAGATTGTAGGTTATATAGAGGTTATAGCTTTTTTGAGGGTGATGGATGGCCCCTGGTCCATTTAGGGGAGAGAACATGTCAAGGGGAGGATGGTACGCGGTCCTCTCAAAGGAAACAAGCTCTGTTCACCTCCCCTAACCCTGACCCTTAACTCCAAACTAAACCAGATTTTAACCAGAACCTGAAAACCAAGTGCCAAGTCTTAGACTGCCCTTAGAAGTTGTGAAGACTGGCCAAAAATGTTCTCAGACAGGAGACACTTATAATGTTCAGCCCAAACAGCATGGCGCCTAAATAGATAAAACCACATGCTGAACAAAAAAAGCTGAGAAGTGTTAACGTTTTGTTCTAAATTTATATTTGAACTTGAAAATGTAATCATAACGATTTCAGTGGACTTAATGGGTGTTGGAGACAGCTAGACTAAGCAAATGATTTTACTCACTGCAGCACCTGGATCTGTGTCCTGTTTTAAGTGGCATTAGCCCTTTTGTGACCTAGATCATTTGCCCAATGGTTTATCCGTCTATACCTTCCTATTTTGACTTTATAGTCATATTAGTGCATGTGGGTTTAAGTGTTTCATTTTCAAATCTTTACTTCTTATCTTTTTTATCACATATTTTCAATTCACAGTGGACATTTCAGTGGCCTTAATGGGTGTTGAGCTTCCAGGTACTCTTGGTGCTTTGCAGTAAATGAGGACAGTTAGAGGGTATTTGTCTTGTCTTATCTACTGCACATCACAGCAGCTTTCTGTCTTCAGCAGATTATCATTACAGTCATTTTATAACCCTGGTCTTATCTCTGTGTGTTAGTATTATCCTGTCTGAGCTTATCAGGCGACAGAAACAATCAGAAATGACCCCATGTGACTTGTACTACATGACAATAGAGGCTTAGTTATTAGGTTTTATTACATATGGTTTAATATATATTTTTTAATTATTATTACTATTCATTACACATAGGCAATAAACGATAAACATTCCAGGTGTTCAGGGGAAGAAAAGAAAAAAAATAGTAAACAAAGGAAAAGAAAATACATTTCACTAATATACACATATTAATCGTTCAGTTATGCTGACTCTTAACATTATATTTACTATTTTGTAATGCATAAAGTACAAGCTTTTTTTTATTTGTGTCTATGTTTATATGTATATATTTAAAAAAATTCTTATCAGGCGACCGGAGCGTCTGCGCTTCGTCTTTACGGAAGTGTCGTAAAGCGCAGTGTTGTTGCTGGAAATTTGACCGGTCGCCCTCTGCTCTGAGTTTCCAGTCGTCGTCCTTCAGGCAAACGCGGCTCCTCTCTCGGCTGAAACACACCACAACACAGCGTGCAACCATGGCCGGGATTATCGCTAGGAAATCTATTGACTACCTGAAGAGCAAAGACTTCAGGGATTATTTGATGAGGTCTGTATGAGACGTTTGTAAGTTTTATGTGTTAGCACCGCTTGACGCGCATGCTAACGCTCGTTAGCCCGGCGGCTAAATGAGCTGCTAGCCTCTGGTAACTTTTGGTAATGTTTAACAACCAGGCTGACACTTTAAACTCCGTCACCAGTTCCACGTATTCCCGTGTTTCTGTCTGCTGTGTTGAAACGGGGTTTCTCTGTCCGCTTCTAAGGACACTTGTGTTTGAAGTGGAGCGCGGAGAGAGCCGGTAACTCCAGTTTAGAAACGGCTCATCAACATGTGGATAAACTAGTTTTTATGCTTAAATACTAAACCACGCTAAAGGGGATATTCGCTCAGTCTGTCTAGAAACACACAGAAACAACCTGTACAAGTCATACTAGGTGAAGTCTTAATAACAGTGTCGAACTGGGTGTGAAGCTGTGGCCAGAGTCAGATTTTACAGTTCACAGTTCACATTAACTCGGACCATGTCGAGGTGGTGGGTTAATGTGTACGTGTGCCCTGGTGCTGTGTGTGTGTGTACCTGCCACAGATTAAAGGCAAAATTCTGTGACGCAAGAGGTCATCTCTGTTTACATAAAATACAGTTTGAAAGTCAAACAAATGCACTTAAACAGAGGGCGAGACACACTATATGATGATGTATGTAAGGCACCTAGCGTCAAGTCTGGCTTCCTGACAAAACCAAACTGTATTGGTGTTGTGTTTTTGTCATCATGTGTATCAGTTTGTTTTATCAATGTTATGCCAGTAGTTGCCCGACAGATATGGACCAGTGCCGATATTAGGGAATAGTAGGGAACATTTTTCAAGACAGATATATCGCCATGCATACAAGGATATATTGAAAGAATTGGGATTGATTGCAAGGATGTTATCAAACCCTTGTGCCGAAGAAATGTCATTGACTTATAATCAATGGTTAAAACTAGAATGGTATAAAAATACAAATAAATATATATAGAATTTCAATTAGGAAAATAAAAAATATTCTTTACATAACATTTAAACTTAAACACACACGATTTCTGCATTGTATATACTGTATGTATAAACAATGCAGAAATGTCTGTTTAAAGTGTCATTGGCTCTTCTGTGACCAAGATCGTTTCATTATGACTTATCTGTGTTTTTCCTTTTCTCCTCTATGTGACCCTGGATTAATAAACAACATTCAACAGCACGGTAAGCACTCATCCTTGGTGTCTTTCCATCTGTCTGTCACTATAGTGTATGTGTTTGTCCACTGGTTTATCTGTCTACCTTCCTATTTTGACTTTATAGTCATACCTTTCAATATGAGTGCACGTGTGTTTAAGTTTATCATTTTCAAATCTTTACTACTTCTCTTTTTTATCACATTTTCAATTCACAATGTGGATTTAACTGTTTAGAGTTCACAACTTCATTGTCCTGTAATTCTGTTCTGCTGTACAACAAGTATACGATAAATGTGTAGTAATATAATTTGTCTCTGTGTTTGTGAATTCAGCATTTCTGGGGTCCTATCGCAAACTGGGGTCTTCCCATAGCCGCCATAGCAGATATGAAGAAGAGCCCTGAGATTATCAGTGGCAGGATGACATTCGGTAAGACACTCAGACAGATATACAGATAAACACAACAGCACAACTGCATGGCACAAAATACCCACATCCTGTGTTTGACATATTTAAGCAGGGGTAAGAAGTGTCCAGGATTTGATGTTAGCTATAAATTTGATTTAATAAAGGTCTTTTGTGTCCCCCCCGTCTCAGCTCTGTCCTGTTACTCACTGCTCTTCATGAGGTTCGCCTACAAGGTGCAGCCACGCAACTGGCTGCTCTTTGCGTGCCATTTGACCAATGAGTCTGCACAGCTAATCCAGGGCAGTCGTCTCATGAGATACAAGTAAGTCACACTCCAGTCCAGTGTTTCTTTGTCATTGTGGACAAGGGGATTCATAATGAAGAGGTTGTCTCAAAACATTTTTTCATCCATGGTTACTCAAATGTGGAGGATTTATGTCATGTGCTAAAGAAGGGATGCTTGGACCACGTTTTTTTCAGTTAGTTCTTTTTGATACCTTGCAGGTACTGGCAATATTTTTTTGTTTATATTGTTATAGCAGCTTGTATAGCAGGCCAGTATTATGGTCTACTTTGACTGATAGATTATGCCACCACATGCCCTGCTCTGCCAGGTGATGCATCTTTAAAGTTACAATTCACCGACAAATGAAATTTCACACATTATCTACTCACCACTATGCCGATGGAGGGGTGGGTGAAGTGTTTGAGTCCACAAAACACTGTTTACCCCTGAGACACAAAAAGTGTTTTGTGGACCCAACCCCCCCCCCATTGGCATAGTGCTCCTAGTCTACAGTCTTTAATAAGTTGACTACAGAAAATTCCCATCCTGTTATTTATTATGCCACCTGACTTGTCTGCAAATGTCCATGATCTTGCACAGGTGGCTGATCAGGCTACTTCTTATACTGTTTACTTTAATGTGAAACTTATGTGTTTAAACAAAGTTTGTCTCACGTCATCTTATTTCTGTCTTGTATGTTCTCTGTCACTTGTGGTAGCAAATATCCAATGGCCAGTTATTTTGAACCTGGTCCTTATTTTTACCGCCAAGACTTTTCACTTTTTTTCAATATTTCAATGACTCCAGTTAAGAGGAAACACTTTCTTCTGGGATACACTCCAGTGGAGAAAGTGTAACGTGATGTAATGAACATGGTGTTAATGTTTAGGAAAATAAGACCTAGGCGGAAAATAAGTGAACTTAACCGTAAAATTTAGGTAATGAGTTTGTGATCGACTCATATGCACTCTGACTGTCTCTGCATTATTTCAGCATGGAGAAGAAGAAGCAATCTCAGTGACAACGTGAAGCAGATGGAGAAGATCCACTTCAGAATGGCACCATGCTGTGACAACAGCCCCCTAAACCATCAACATTTTATCGAATCATTTGAACCGTGTCACTTACACCATGAAATTACCACGACTCATCATCCTCATAAAGTTTTAGTCACTTTTTACGATACAAACAGAAAAAGCAAACGCTTTCCTCAGCGATTTAAGGTCAACTGCTGTGATTTATTTTTAAATTGTTTTGTTACATCAACTTGACGCACAAAAATATAATGTAGGTGAATGTACACCGAGCTAACCAGCCTGATGGTTACTAGATGCTTTGCACAGAGAATCCACTGATCATTTAACACTTTAGAACGAGGCTAGAACAATCATTATGCTCAGCCATAAAATTTTAATAAGTAATTAACATGTTCAACATATTTTATAGAGAATTTAACCTTAGTTCAGTTCAGTATATGGACTTCATTCATTAACCTTTACTGAAACACAGGACACACACAGGAGAAAGATGCTGTTGCTGTACTTTGAAAACAATATTTGAGGATCTGATTGGACACGTTTTACTGTTGTGTGATAAATAATGATTGCATAATCAAATGTTTAAATTATAAAAACTAAAAATGTTTGTGTTTTTATGTGGTGCAGCTACCCCTAGACTGTAAATCTGTATCATTAGGCTGAGATCGCCAATATATAATCCTACATGACTGGGAAAGACAAGCTGCCTCTGTCAGTGCTAACTAAATGTACCATATGTAGTTATTATGTGTCATTCACATTAATTTATTGTCATACACTCGTACACTTCACATTCTCTTTCCCTGATTCACAATTTTGATTCTCTGGGTTTGTTAAATAAACTGGCTTTAACCAACTTGAACACAATTCACAGCTTTGATGACTGTTTTTCTGACGTTGGACTTTGCGACTGCAGTTTTCTCATTATTCTTGTTTGTCTGCTCCATGATGATTGTTACTCAGAGAACAGGCAGCCTTTGCTGTGTCCGATATTTCCCCATGGGGGCCCCTGCGTTGTGTTTACACTCAGAAGTGCAACCTAATGCCCTGTTAAATTAACACTGAACGTGAAACAATTTGAAACTTCGTATTTATTTGGTTATTCCTCGTATCCCCTTTCACATCAAATATTTACAATTTAGGTACAAGAGAGATTACAACATTTTTGTGATCTTATATATCCAAACAATTAAACATAAAGGTTCAGTGTGTAAGATTTAGGTGAAAGGGATCTATTAGCAGAAATTGAATATAAAATAATCCTAGTGATGTTTTCACAATTGTGTTTCATCTTAACTGTATGAATCGTTGTTTTCTTACCCTAGAATGCCCCCTTTATATTTAAATATTGCATATTTACATCAGGAGTGGGTCCTCTCTGCGGATGCCGCCATGTTTTTTACAGTAGCCCACACTGGACATACTAAAGACCTTTTGAGTTTTTATGACAACTGAAGGCTTCCACAGGTTCTCTTTCATATTTGGAAGGGGAAGGTGTAAGCAACATGCAATTTCACCAGTAGATATAAATACATTATGCACACTGAACCTTTAAAACAAAACAGTACATAATGATAAAGTATTGCACAGTAAAAGAAGTAAAAACAGTATTGTAGTAGTAGTTAGAGTTCCGTGTCATGGTGGAGTTTAATTCAATCCTTAAATGCACATTTACCTCTGAATTGTGTTTATATAATGGAGTGGATGTGGACATTATAGAAGCGATAACACGTTAACTCCAGCAGGTGGCAGTAGTGCGACAGTACACAGGACTGTATACAGAAACGAGCAAGTCGCAGCTGAGCGTCACAGAGGAAGAAGAGGAGAAACATGGCGTCCCTGCGCAGTGATGAGTGGAGAGCGATCTGCGACAGATTCACCAACGCCCAAAACCTGACGGATGTGGAATCACGAAAAGACCCAGAGAACGACCCGTTCCGTTCCAAGTACAAGGCCAGGGAGCTGCTCCGAGAGATCTACTCCGCGCTCAAGTGTTTCGAAGCCGGTGACGGTGAGGACCAGGCGGAGGAGGAGGAGGAGGGCGGCGGCGGCGGCGAGCAGCGGCCGGCGGAGCAGCCGGTGGACGGGCAGAGGGAGGATGGGGTCGGTCAGCGGGGACTCTCCGGCGACTCTCCGGCGGGGCTGCGGGCCGCTCAGCTCGGGGCGGTGGAGTACTACCTGGGCGTCAACCACGTCGACACGGAGGAGCTGTCAGCCGGACAGGAGCATCTGATGAACAGCCTGAAGCTGCTGGACAGATGCAGAGCGTCGTCCGACAATGTGTCGCTGTTTATCAACGTCCGGGTAATGTCCACTTCAACATGAATAAAAGCAAACTGTCCATGAGCCCAGCAGCAGATGTTTTTACTAAAAAAATGAAGAGGCATAACAAATGTTTGAAGATTAGAACAATACAGACGATGACATCAACATCCCTGTTTGTGTCCGGTTGCTGGTGGACTTGTCTCAGCTCCAGTCGGTGACTCTTCAGACACAGACAGTTGTGTTGTCCTGTTAAATGAACTATTGTCTGTGACCGTTACAGACGCTCAGCTGCTCAGCTCCCACACTGGCGTTAGTCGCCGTAGCCGCTAGCTTAATCATAACTTAACAGACGGCTAATGTGGCTGTCGGCTAATTGCTAATAGTTAAACTGTTGACGTTCATAAAAAACTGTTCAATACTTCAGTGTTGTTGAAACAGGAGCATTACTGGCCTTTCAAAATTCGTCATAAAGACCTGGGTGTCGGTCTTAAAGATGCTTCGCCAAGTTTGTTCTGCTACACCACTTGTTTGTATGTAGTATCTGATGATGGATTCTTTTGACAACCCTAATTGATTATGACTGAGATGCTGCTACTGATCAACCAGCTTCCTCTTCTACTTCTACAGGCAGCGTGCACCTCCTCTTCCCGTTTGCACACAGTCCAGCTTATGGGTCATATACATATATATATATATATATATATATATATATATATATGAACAGCTACATGAATCCCAGTAAAGCCATCACGTTGTTAGTAGAAAATTCCTCTCAAAACCAGATCCCAGTAGTAGTAATGGATCAGTTGATCAGATGATATTGATCACATGTGCTGTTTGTTTGTGTCCTCAGAACCAGCTGGGCATCCTGTGGGCCGGCTGGGACGAGACGGAGACAGCTCAGGGATTCCTGGAAACAGCAGAATCCATCTACCTTCGATATATGAAGGAGGTGAGGTTGATCTAGTGACTGACAGATTTATAAATCATTGTACATTGGTCTCCCCAGTGTCAAATCATTCATGTGTCTGACTGTTGTTGTTGTGTTTTTGATGTAAACATTGTGTACATGCTACTTACACAGCACTTTTTATAGATGAAATGTGCTCTTGGTAGCCAAAATGGAGCAATTTTGCATGCAGCCTTTAAGTGTTAGTCCTGAGTGTTTTACTTGCTCTTGACACCAGCATTCAAATGATCTTTGTTGTGTTTTCTTGTCTTTCAGGATGGCAGTCCTCCCACTGACATGACGGAGTACTTCACTACTGAGGAGAACCTGCTGACACATCAGGAAAGAACCAAGAGGTAAACTGTAACCTCCAGTGTCCACATAGAGACATGTGCACGCAGATCTTACCTGCCTGTAGTTATAATCATGTTGTTACTTTACTTTCCCTTCTTTCCCTTCACTCCATCTTTACTCTTATACCAACCAGGTTTGAGTTGGCGTACACTCATACCATGTACTACCTTGCTCAAGTCTATAAAAACCTTGGTGAGTAGGATTTAGTTTGAGTCATATTTACGGAACAGTATGTATTTACTGTTTTGCTCATGTAAAATATACCTATCTGTAAATGATATAGAAACTCCAGAATCTCCATGAGCATCCGCTGGTTGTTGAAGAGCTTATGAAGCATTATGGCTTCATATTTATCTATGTGAATAAAATGAAGTGGACTGATTTTATGCTAATACACATCCTTATTTATTTAAATACTTATAATCTCTTGCGTGTTTTCTTTTTCAGGTCAAAATGAGCGGGCAGCCACCTACTGTCACACCACCCTGCAGAGACAGTTAAAGTTAAATGAGTTCAGTCCGATAGAGTGGGCCCTGAACGCTGCCTCACTATCACAGTATTACATCATTAAGGTAAGGCTGAGATGGATTTTTATAGATTAAAAACTATTTCTTTAAATCCTAAAATATAAAAGACATTTGCATGATATGAGCCACAATGTTCTACTGGTTTGATTTGAATGTCACAGATTCCACTACATGGTAAAGTTCCAGTTTCTTTGTGGTTCAGTTTTACAGTGTGTGTGTGTGTGTATTTTTTTAAGGGCCACTACATGGAAGGCAGACATTGCCTCTCAGCAGCTACTGTCGTAGCAGGTTTGGCAGGAGAGGTTCCTTCTGAGGCTGCAGCACAGGAAAGTAAGTATAGACATTTTTAATTAATATAAATATTTACATAAGATTTTATCGTTGTTTTTCAGGACTGATAACACAACTGTGAGCAAAGCCTTTGAAGCCATTTTGGCTCAGCTCAGTTTAAAGACAGTTTTTCTAACTGTTGAATAGCAAGTATCTGTATGGTGACAATTTCTAGCTTCATGAAAATCCACAATTCTCTTCCCTGTGAGGCACAGTCCACACCAGCAGATGCATCATGTGAAAAGAAACCTCCAAATGATTGAGTGTTTTTAGATGTTGAAGTTGCTCTAACACACAACTTCAATCTTGTTCCATTGATCAGACTCCACGTTTGTTAACTCCTGACTCGCGTAAGCTTTTGCTAAGGTCTTTAGTCTCACATACTTTTTCTAACCTACACTGTGAATTTCCGATTGCATTCAGCATGGACAAGAACAAAACAATGATTTGTGTGGTAGTAGTTTGAAGTTTATTGTGTTTGTTCAAAAAAGTGTAACTTAAATGAAGATCAGACCATATTTGAAGACATATTTATACATGAATAGGTCATTTCAAAGGGCTCACTTACTTTTCCTGGCCACTGTACACATATAGCATTCCTTCCCTCTCTCTCCTGACTCATCCTAACGTCTCTCACTCTCTGACACAGGTGAGACAGAGAGTGAGTGTAGGGAGCAGCTCAGACAAAAGAGAGCAGATATTGCGAGATGTTGGATCAAATACTGCCTCAACCTCCTGCAGGATGCTAAGAAGCTGCTTGAGGTACTGCATGATTGTGCTTGTGTGTGTGTGCACACGTGTGTGTGCCTGCAGCTATTTTTAAACTCATGACTTGGACACGGGTCACATGACTTACACTCCAGTCTTATGAACAAACAGCAACAGCCACAATGACTGAACAGAAAGAGCAGCACCCACAGAAACATCAACATTATCAGCAGAAAACCCAAAGGAAAAGGATTTTGTTCCAAAGATTGTTCACCTAAGTTTTAGCTAAAGTTAAAGGATTAAATATCATCACATTAACAAACCTTGCTATGCATCTTTTCCTGTGTAAATTATCTTTATGGCTGCCCATGCCTTTGAGCTCAGAAGTACACAATAATTTAAAATAAAATGTTTTCCACCAGGACAACATTGGAGAGCTGGATACTGATCGTCAAGAAGAGTCGAAGAGAGCGAGACAACAAGAGGAGGAGGAGGAAGAGAAAGGCAGGAAGAACGCCCTGCTGTTTGGCTCTGAAGACACCTTCGACTCCATCGCTAGCCTGGAAGAAAAGGTCTGGATATTGTGTTAGATAATAATTAGACTGCTGCGAGCAATGTCAACTTAAAACTGTTGTTAAGGAATATTTTATACTCCTTTATTGATAATGTGTTATTTCACTGGCTCATAAGTTGAATGTCATGTTTATGTAAACAAATATTTTGATGTATTAGTATCAGTGGGTGGATAAAAAACCAAATTAACTGAGCATGTATGTGGCAATAACTGACGAACCAAGATGAGTACATCACTAGAGGGCGCCATTCTACAAATATTTTAATGACTCAGTACAGTTGATAACCTCAAATGTTCTCCTTTATGTTTTCTAGGTTTGTTGTTTGTGCCCATTGGACTTCACTGAGGCCAGAGCTGTATTTCTAGTGGGACAGAATTATGTCACACAGGTATACTCAACACACACACACGGATACACACTGTCGCACACCGTCAGGTACAGCAGATGAGCTTTAAAAGTGAACATGAATTTAGTGAAAATGAGGATACACAATAGCAGAGCTGTAAAGGTCGTTGAGATTGAGATGTAGTGGACAGAGGGTGGCACAGTGGTGTGGTGGTTGGCACTGTTGCCTCACAGCAACAAGGTTCCTGGGGACTGTGTGTGGATTTTACATGTTTTCTCCGGGCCCTCTGACTTCATCCTACAGTCCAAATACATGCAAATTGGGGTTATGTTAAAAGTTGGATAGATAATTAATGGATTGAAATAAGTAAACACATGAGTGTGAATGTACCAAAGCTGAAGTCAAGCCCATTGCACTGCACTTGATCCACTCGTCTGTTCCTTACTGTTCTCAAGCACATTCTCTCAAGCATTCTTCCCAAGAAGCAAACCACTGGGATGATAAATGAAATATTATTGCTTGGTCAAATTATGTTAATTATGTTTTAATTTGATTAGATTCAACATTGAAGTAAGTTATTCACAGCGACAGAGGCAGCGGGCGTAGACAGACGCCACCAGATTACTCAACAGAAAAACAGAAACAGAAATGTGACTCAATTGAAGCAAATGTATTGTGACAGAAATTCTACGCAAATTATGAATTTCACAGGGATAGTTTTCATGCCAGAGCTGCCCCTCAGAAACTTTTTGTTTCTTCATCCACACAAGTTTACTTAAAAAAAAAAAAAGAGCAAATTTTCAACTGTCATAAACGATAGTGAATCTGAAATGGATTGGCTCTTCGTCTTTTACTGATCTGTCTTTGTGACTGTCTTTTTAAATCTTTGATTGTCTCTTGCAGGCCAAGGATTACTTTGTGATGGATGGATATGTGACGGACCACGTAGAGATTTTGCAGGACTACAGCGCTCTATTCAGGGCCCTAGCTTTCTTTGAGGAGGATCTGGAGCGACGCTGCAAAATGCACAAACGAAGAGTTGATATGTTGGAGACCATCTGTAATGGTACCGAGCTCATTTCTTCCTTCGGTCTCAACTTTGTTTGTTTGGTCCTTTTGAAAACTCACACAAGATGGAATTCAGTTGAAAAAAAGATTGAATAAGAATAACGATATACGTGAGTTGACACATTCTGTCTTTCTCTGTCCCCTACTGTTTTTCTGTAGACTTAAATGCCCGGTACTACCTAATGATCCGCAGGCAGTTGATGTTTGAGCTGGCAGAGATCTACAGTGAAATGATGGACCTGAAGCTGATGCTGGCCAACAGACAAGCTGATACACAGTCGCTAGATAGCCACACCGTTAAGAAATTCAACAACCTCTGCTCTGCATCTGCAAAGTGAGTGTATGTGTGTGATTGTTGTACCTATGAGTGTCTGAAAAACCTCTGTTACTCAATCTGACTTATTTGTTATCTTCTCCTCTCCAGGTACTTCCAGATGTTCCTAGACTCTCTATGTTCTCCGGAAGGGAAAGTTCCGGAGCACCTGGAGGAGGAGGTGCTCAGACCAGCTCTGGTGGCTCGCTTCAGAGTAGCCCGACTGTACGGCCGCCTCATCAGCTCTCCACCCTCTGATCAGCTGGAAAACCTCGACAAATCTCTAGATAACTACAAGTATGAGTATAAATATTTCGTACATTTTGTAGATACACACAAAAAACTTTCTGGGCTACATATTTATTAAACTACAGGATGAGAGTAATAGATTGATAAAATAGGTTAATACAGAAGTAAGAGGAAAGTTGAATAAAAGACAGATCTAATTGGTGGACTAGAAAGGGAAGTTGAAATTAGTTAAAATTAGAAGGGCACATATTCATGAAATGAGATCAGACACTGCAAACTGTTTACATTAAATATATGCAGACCATCCATTGTTGATATAGTCGAAAGGAATAAAGATCACCCAGCAAAAAATACATATTTTGTTCGCAAAATCAGGATCATTATCAAGATCTGCACAAAATGTCACCTGTTCATAGACATTGGCACTTGACACATGCTTGATTGTTTTTTTTTTAGAAAGATCTCAACACAATTTTTTTTGAGAAGCCTTGTCTCACAAAGTTAAAGAAAGTTAAAAAAATCCTGGATCCGCCCCCTGATCCGGATCCGCTTCAAAATAAACCACCACTTTGTGTAATCCTGCTATCTCACTCCGAAAACCTAACCTCTCTGTCGGAGATGATGAATACAAGGATGTGCTCTAACAGTCTAAATGCAGCCAGCCGCCATGTTTATTTGAGTAACGTGTTGATCATCACTTTCCCCCTCCCCCTGTTGTCTAGGTACGTGGTGCAGTATTGTGAGTCCCACCCTGAGGCAGCAGCCACTGTGGAGACGGAGCTGGAGCTGAGTAAGGAGATGGTTGGTCTACTCCCTCTCAAAATCAACCGGCTCAAAGCCCGGATGGCAACAAACAACTCGTTGGTTGACTAATTAATCCATCAATCTAAATTTAACCACCTTTATAATCTATCAGACACTCTCCAACAGTTTCAGTAACTTGATGGTAGATGGACTCACTGTCTCGCTCCCTGTATATGTATTGGTGATCTCCTTATGGTTTTTTTCCAGTGAGCATTACACTCTATACATATGTGCTTTCCTCTGTGTAATAAAAGGTAGTCAGTTTTACTACTAATTCAGCCTGTAACCTTGGTTAATGTGGCCATACTAATAACAAAAGCTGGTGAGCGGTAGAGATGGTATTCACTTTGAACGACCGACAGGCTGCTTTTACTCGGTCAAGTCAATATAATGACATGACGTCATTATATTGACTTGACCAAACTGATGTTGGTTTATTAGACATCATAATTTGCATGATGTAGGTTTCATCCAGTCAAATCTGTGTATTTTATTCCTGTCACTGAGGAGTCACACTGTGTACACTAAACGCTGTATGTAATGATATTAAACCAATGAAATAATACACACTTAAAGGGATAGTTCAACCAAAAAAGAGAATTCACTCATCCACTCACCACTATGCAGATGGAGGGGTGGGTGAAGTGTTTGAGTCCAGAAAACACTTTTTGAGTCTCGGGGGTAAACAGCGTTGCAGCCAAATCCAATACAATTGAAGTAACTGGGGACCACTTCTTCAAACTTTATAAAACAACAGAAATTAAAACATAACATGCCTCCATACTGCTCCTGTGGTGTCATCCAAGTGTCCGTAAGCCCCGACATTCAAATCCGAGTGTTTTTAGCCTAAATGTCCTCTGTGATCCACATGTGAACGCAGTAGATAATGATTGAATTTAAAGTTTTCTGTGAACTATCCCTTTAAGTCAGGGGGCTATGTCAATGTGCTGCAGTGAGGAGCTAACTGTAAAAAAGATCCTCGGCTTCTCATCTGTTGTATTTCCACATAAGAGAAACACCACTTTGAATTGAAAGACTCTGAGTCTGCGAGTAGAAGGCTAAATTTATCTCAGTTTAGTTTGAGAAGTTGTTTTTCCACATTGTTGAACTGCTTAATGCAGAGAAATGTGTAAAATGTTGTCCATTGAAAACTGACTGTGACTATTTGAAGGTGTATAATCTATAAAAGTTACAGAATATCTTTTTTTTCTTCTGTAGTTTTGTCCTTAATGTTCACATCACACTGTGCTGATGAGTTAAAAGTGCACATTTCACCTACCAGAGAGAAAAGAAACCTGAATGTCTGTTCCATTACGGGAAACGTTTGCAACACAAGTCACATGTGTGTGCTGATGCAGTTTCTCGCTAATCATGAGGTCAGGTCTCTTTGCCCTCTTCCGCGCTTGTAGCCACAGGACATGTAGCCACAGATTCACCCACAGCTACAAAACTTATCAAATACCCCACTACATACACACACACTATTTGTGGCCTTCTTACACAATGCAAAGACTATTTCAGTGCATCAAAACCTGCAATTCCTGCTTTAATTTATGGTCCCATTAACCTTGTCCAAACGTGTAACAACAACTGACAAACCTGCTCAGCACATAGACACTAGAAACTTATGAGAAAACTGAATCACAATTGGGTTGAGTAAGGTTACTGGAAATCCTGCCCTTACACGGAATACACACACTCACACACACAGACCGATTCCTAGTCATTTTATCATTACATTACATTTCTTTTCCACACAAATCTTGTAAAGTCGTACAGTACACACAAACCTGTACACACTTATTTGTACAATGCAGACACAACAGTATGTTCACATCTTAATCTTGTAAAGAAAGTGAATACATTTAGTAGCTCGACAAATCTGTTCCAAACCTAAACCTGAAAATCACCTTTTCCTAAAGCATTTGGATAGTGAACATGGGGTCGGCTGTGGCTCAGGAGACAGAGCGGGTCGCCCACTGACCAGAAGGTCGGCAGTTTGATATCCGTCTCCCCCATTCCACTTCCTTGGATTGTTCCGATTTTGTAGCCCAAATTGCGATTGTGATTCATGTGTGATGATTGAATGTGTGTGAAAGACAAACCTTTTAGCGGTCATCAGGACTAGATCTCTTTCTTACCCATGCACACACACTATGGAGAGTCAAAGTAGCCCATAATAACAATTATGATGCAAAAACAAAGCAGAGAATAGACCTTTTTTCACAGCAGCCATTTTGACATGAAACACAAATTTTACTAATCACATAAATGACAGTTCACAGCCTTCATCACTGTGAGGAAACTTGCTTCACCTCAAATGGTTAAAGCATGTTTCTAAATGAGTAGAAATGAAACCTAACATTCTTATGTGCTGCCAGTATCATGTTACAGCTTTATAATTGTGTTTAACAACCAGTGGTGCAGAAGTACTCAAACATTTTGCTTAAGTAAAAGTACAAATAAATAAAAATGTACTAGAGTAAAAGTACCACATTAACCTTACCTCTATATGAGTAAAAGTAAGTAAATACTTGAATATATCCAAAGTATTAAAGGTTCAGTGTGTAAGATTTAGGTGAAAGGGATCGATTGGCAGAAATTGAATATAAAATAATCCTATTGATGTTTACTCTAGTGTGTAATCAATAAAATTGTCTGAATTGTTGTTTTCTTTACCCTAGAATGGGCCCTTTATATTTAAATACTTTATATATACATCAGGAGTTTTTTTTTACAGTTGCCCAAACTGGACAGACTAAACACCTTTGGAGTTTTAATGACAACTGAAGGCTACCACGAGTTGATCTGGAGGTTGTTCAGCCAGCACCAGTCCACAAAGTCCTGTGTCAGTTCTCTGTATTCACTGTTGTCTTCGCCTGTGATGAGGCCGACGATCACAGAGTCTTTATAGAACTTCTGCAGGTGACAGGTGGGTGAGTTGTTGAAGAAGAAGTCTGCAGTATAGAGGGTGAAGAGGAACGGAGCCAGAGACGTCCCTGTGGAGCCCCGTCCTGCAGACAGAACTGTCCAACACACAGGCCTCACATACTGGTCGGTTGGGATTAGTCAGTACAGATTATGACAAATGAATAATTAAATATACATTTAATAATAATGTGAGACAGTTTGTGAGATGAACAGATTACCTAGCTGCCCACATACATCTAGTCTTACATTCACGTTGTATCTTTTAGGTCTGATGACATGAGTTTATTGTAATTATTAGTCACTGCTACACTGTCTTGAGTTCTTAAGCCTCACTTTGCCTTTTGTGTTTGCATATATGTTAACGACTGTGTGTGTGTTTGTTTACTGTATAGTGCTGTCTCCACAGCCATAAACTCTGGTTACTCAGACAATAGACTTGAAACCCACAATATGTGACAAGTGTGGGAATGGAAACCTATAAAAGGTGGCTTTTCATAGATGCAGACACTGGCTGCTGCTGCAGGTAAACACAGTACTGTATGGATGATTGTGGAGAAGACATGAGGAGACACAGCTGGAGAAATGCTATGTGTGATATATATAAGTGGGCATGTGTACGTCATAAACATGTCACCGTGTGTGTGTGTGCGTGCTTGTAGGCGAGATTGGGCAAGCTAATGTGTCATTTCCTGAAGGAAATGATAGCAGCTGATGTTACCACTTCCTTTGCAGCATCGTCAGCTGAAACAAACTGATTCTCTCTGTCTCTCTCTCTCTCTCACACAGTCACACGCACACAAACAGAAGAGGAGTAAGAAGAACACGATCAAAGTGTGGAAGCCAGTCTTCTGCCCGCAGAGGAATTACTAGTTTCATAAACCACAGTTTGTTACAGGTGTGATGCGGTCTCATGTGTGGCTGCAGCTCTTTTTGTTCAAAGTAAAATAAAGCTTAGACGTTATCAGCTGAGTTCCTCTTATCCCTACTGACAGATGAAAGTGATGAAACGCAACCGCTACATAGAATTCACATGTTTGCGCAAAAGAGGTGCGTCAATACAAAATCAGGGAAATCAAAAGCACGTTGTTTTCACAGAATTCCTCAACACTGTGTGAGTAAAAAGAGCAAGATGAGTATAATGCTGTACTAAGTAAATTGTTATGATCTAGCTTGACAAAAACCCTGAATACTTCATTCACTATTTAAGGGATCATCTCAATCGGGTAGGAAGAAGCAGTTAAAGAATATACATTACATTACATATATGTATCCTTGTATTTATTTTTAAGTGATGACACCACTGAGGGAGTCATTAAAATAAATCTGAGGGTCAAGAGATGTCAAAGTTAAGCTTTGCCACATTTTTTGTTGTCTATTCATTTTTTGGTGACACTAAAGACCTAAAGATCCCTGTGACTTGCCGTACAGCTGCATGCCTCAACTCATGGTTAATGCAATAGTGACAAGAGAATATTCCCTTGAAATCTTTTTGATTCATAATGCTCTGATCTGTGTGTGTGTGTGTGTGTGTGTGTGTGTGTGCGCACTCTGTTCCTATGCACATTAGTAAGTGTCCTGATCCAGTGGTAAGTGTGAAACTGTTCCTAACAGCTCTAACAACACACTGAGCTCCATCTTAACATATAGCCTGTCCCTCCCTCATTATCAATTCCTTAAAATCACACGCACATGACATCACATGCTTGCTACATGCACCACCCTCTCCTCATCGGTGTTCCTCTGCCAGCTCCTATAGGGCCACGGAGCCTCCTGACTCACATCTGAGTCATTGTCAAAGCATCTTAACGTGTAAACATGACTCACCTGCCCGAGGCTCCAGGACAGACCTGATGTCAGCACTTGTGTTTACCAGCACCGTCTTACACTGCAGAAAAAAACACACATACTGATATACAAAAAAAAACAGAGGTGGAGGGAATATTTTTGATAGTAAACTCAAAAAATACCACAGCGTATAAATATATGTAAGTTGTGACTTCAAAAATGAACTTCAGTAAAAGTCCATATGTTTAAGCAACATAATGTAACAAAAATAAATGGCAGTGTGACTCTATTCAGAGTGTTATATTCAATATCTAAATATTACAGAAATAAATAATATCAATACGGTCTGTATTTATACAGAACTTTTCTAGCCTTGGTGACCTCTCAGAGCGCTTTACAGTACATTTGTGAAGTTCAGCGTCTTGGCCAAGGACACTGCAGCATGCACAATGGAGAAGACTGGGATTGAACCGCTCTACCCTCCGAGCCACAGTCACCCCAGTTTGAGAAGTCAGTTCAACAAGATACATTATATCTTATAAGATGGCCATGAATGTAAAATGAGAGTATCTGGTAACGGTACAGTGTTTCTCTTTATAATCTCATTGAGCTAATGCAAGTTAACAACATACTTTGAATAAATGTACTTGATTACAGTAAACTACCTTCAAACAAAAGTTATAAACCTGCAAGAGACATGTGGACACACTTGTAAGACAGGGCGTACACACAATGAAAGACAGACACACATACACATGCACTCATGTAGAAGATCTTGCACACACTGATACACACTCAAACGTGGACAAGCTGTAGAGTGAGTGGAATCAGGAGTGATGAGTTACACAGATGAGGCTGCTGCTGCTGCTGCTGTGAAGTTTGGGGAGTGTGGGACCTGCAGTGACTGTGAGGACAGGATTCACTACACTCCCACATAATAACTGCTTCTCCTCAACGAGTCTGAAATGATATGATGATGATCTGAAGCAGCAAGAAACACACACACACACACACACACACACACACACACACACACACACACACACACACACACACACACACACACACACACACACCAAAACCTTATCCCCACTTCACCCTATAACCGAACCAGCACAAAAATGCCCTTTCAGAACTTGGCTTTTTGAACCTATAGTGTTTATTACAGTGGCCCTGAAACGCAAAACACAACAGCATTATCTTCTAGTGGAAAACCTAGGTAGCTACTATTGACAAGGCTGCACTCCATCTTTTACTGTTGTCTTTGGTGATTTGTTGTGTTTTCTTATTTGCCACTATGTTTTGTGATTGGCCGTTTTGTAATCCAGTGTTGTGTTTTTTATTTGCTGTTGTGTTTCGTCTTTGTGTTTTGTAATTCAATTCAATTCAATTTTATTTGTACAGCGCCAAATCTAAATATACATTCTCTCAAGGCACTTTACATAGAAGGTCAAGACCTTAAAATGTATAGAGACACCCAACAAACACTTTGGTGACTGTGGAGAGAATAAACTCTGGAAGAAACCTCTGGCAGAACCAGACTCAATGTGGGTGACCATCTGCCTCGACCGGTTGGGGTGAGCAGGGGAAAAATGGGGAGGAGCGGAGAGATGGGTGGAAAAGAGGGGAGAGAAGAGAGAGAGAGAGATAGGGGTGAGGGGGAAGAGAGGGGGAGAGAGAGGAGAGAGAGACCAGGAACACTTGTGCATCAGGTTTTTAGCTCTGACTAGTTATAATGAAAACAATAAGAGTGTAAAGATGTTATTAATGATAGAAGCAACATATATTATTATTATTATTATTATTATTATTATTATTATTATTATTATTATTATAATACTAATTTGTTGTTGTTATTCGTCTCGGTACTCCAGGACCACCACAGTTTATAATGGAAAAGGTCTGAAAGAGGTAACGTAACACACACAGAGACACACACACACACACACACGCGCGCACACACGCACACACGCACGCACCAGAATCTAAGCTGTTTCTTATCTGTCAATATAAAAAATGCGCGCAGCTAATTAAGTCTCCAGCAGAAACACAGAGGGAGAGTTGGCTGAGAGTTGGCTGCTGGTATTTCCTCAGCCACAGTGAAGGCGCTGTTACGCAAACTCAGACCTGATCACTGATACTCGGAGGCGGTTAATGCAGAAAGTTTCCACTCGGGGAGGATGTGGAGCCTGCGCGCCCCAGAAGAAGAAGACGACTGGAGGAAACCATGACGCACAGAGAGGGCTGAGCTCTGTCTGTCAGGGGGGAGTCAGACTTCAGAGACACTTTGTCCTTCAACACGTTAACACGCTTCGCATCCACCAGCCGTTTTCATTACAGTTCCCTCTTGTTGCGTTGAAAAGAAAGTTCCTGAGGATGAAAGTGCTTCTGCTCCTGATTGTCTCCTGCCTCGCCTTACACAACGGGGAAGGTAAGTCTGCGATCCATTATCATTAGATTGGGTTCTACAGCATAAGAGGGGCAGTGGACTTGTTCTTATTTCGAGCAGCTGCAGAGGAAACAAGTCCAGTCAATGTGTGAACTACATTCCAACACTTAACAATAGCAGAGCCGCAACCTTCAGGCTCCATCAGTGCCTTTCTGACTGACAAGTCAAATGAGGGGTAGTTCCTCTCCTCCGGTATTTGACTGCCTGTGTCAGCACAACGGGATTACTCACAGCAACTGACTCCCACTCCTCATCTGTGGACGTCAGCTGGATGATATGTATCTAAACATCTATCTACAGCAAATATCTCCACCTACGTGACATCTGAAATCACTCAGCTCACTTATCATGTTGCTGTGATGAGATCTGATGCTCTAGAACTTTCTGCTTCACTTCTTTTTTTATCAAAAGAGCAAAGGCCTTTCAGTTTCCGGGTGAAGTTTCGATATTGCTTGTTTTACATGTAAAGGGGGTTTTTTTTGGACGGTCATCATGACACAAATAGCTCAGTGTGTTTTTTTTAATAGAGGATGGAAATGCTGTGGGGAATTCCTGTGATTAAAAGGGACAAGGCCACTTTGTGACGTAGTTTTACTTTATTAGGCCTAAAAATGTTGAATGATTAAACACCATCCTGTTATTACCGTTCATTTTTACTGCTTTACTTCTCATGTGGCGGATGTCATTTTAGTCGAGAACAGAAAAGCTTTATAGACTGTCATGTTTAGACTAAAGCAGTTTCATATCTCTCTTTAAAGACATGACAAAAGACAGATGTGTTATTTTCCTCTTTCCTCTTCGTCAAATTGGATCAGGCGACTTGTCAAATAGCAATGCACACCTGAAAGCTTGATGCCTAAGGGCACAGGACATCTTAACATTACCATCAGTCCATATTAGGCCAAATTAGGTCCGGGCGAAATGGACAAAAATGATATCAACATAACATTTTTCACATCTGTCAATATTGATAATTATCATGATAAATGTCACAGTATCATTTGGTTTAAAGACTGGTATTAACTCCTGAGTGAAGGCTGTGGTTTTAAACTCTTCTTTATGAGCAGAGAATGACAAACACAATGATAAACAGCAAAACATTTTACAAATCTGAGGAGGATCAATGATGTGATATCCTCACTGTGCTTACATGATACATGGGAACTCTACAGATATACATTTAATTTTTGTTGTATTGCTCTTGATGAAAATTATATTTTGATATTATTGTTATTATTTTTTAGAGCAGCCCTAGTCCTACTGTTTTTGATGAATAGCCTCCATCACAGAAAGTCATAGATTAACTTTGTCAAGTAGAAATGTCACACACCCACTTTTACCACATTTAAAAATGCTTAATTTGTGTAAAAGATTTTCCACGAGCCATAAAAACTTTATTCCTTAATGTTTTAAAGTGAACTTTTATGTTACACAAAACAGCGGCTAAAGCGATAACATTATCTTGCTTGTTGTAGCAACAAAACACTGCTGTCAGCTAGTTTCACAGGAGGCTAGTGGAAAATAACTCGGAATACTTAAGCTACATAGTATCTCTACGATCAGCTTGCAGTGATGTGTTGAGAAAAAAAGCGTTACTTCCTATTCAAACAGAATAAACTGCTCATGAGCCCATCAGACCACAATGTTGCCGAATAATGTGGTAATCTCCAGAAACACCCCGAACACGGAACTAGTAAACCCTAAAGGTTGCTGAACTGATCCAGATGAGGATCAGGATGTGGCCCAAGAGCACTCTGACTGCAGTGAGAAAAAAAAAGAAGAAGCATAAATTAACGATCATTGACTTTTCTATCTCTCTCTCTCTCTCTCTATAGGAGCACCGAGGAGCTACGTCTATAAGTTTTTGAAATGTAACCCTGATGGCAACCAGGCAAACTGTGTGACCCAACAGACTCCAGTGAGGCCATGGAGGGCAGGCCTGCCGGACAAACTGTCCCCTGCAGCCGCACAGTACCTGTGAGTATTCATGTGTTGTGTGCATCTCTTAAAAGACTTAGCAAGCTGGGGATGTGGGGGGTCTTATTTGCTCAGTGAATTGCTCAGGGAAAGGTGAGAGCTTCTTGGTAGCAGGGAGTTCGCTCCTATGTTGAAATGAGTCTGCGAAAAAACCAAAACAACCCTCTCTGCTCTACTGCTGTCAGATAAATGCAGACTTTAAATATAGAAATGCTGATTCCGCTTTGGATCGCTTACTCTGGTTAACACAACTCGAGCGACACACTATCTATCTGGATGTACGTCTGTGTGTATTTTCCGTGTGTTGTGTGTTTGAGAGGGTGTGTAAGTGTGAGGTAGGTGGCCAAGAAAAGCCAAAATAGAGGACGACGTGGAGGGAGAGAGACAGAGTGGACAGCAGAGAGAGCAGGGAGGTTAGAGCTGGAACAACAAAGACCTGAGGAGTTCATGGTCGGGCTTGCATTCGTCCAGAGCCCAGACGTAGAAGTTTATGAAGTTTAAAGCAGAAGGAGTTGCTCTGTGGACAGTTGTGTTTAATTTCCCTGTAGTTTTGAATGACAATGACAAACTAACGATATTATCCAGATTGTTTCAGTTTTATCGTGATGGTTTTATTATGTACTTATTTAAACCTAATCCAGGTTATTTAAGGTCGATTTCTGTATAGCCTATTTGCATCTCATGAAAAGATGTAGTAAGAAATTAAAAGTGTCATATGCTAAAAACGGAAAATACTCAGATTTTAATCTCCACTAAGGAGTTTATGTCCTCACCCTGATTGTCTGCCGGTTGGTTTGTTTGTTTGTACGCAACGTTACACAAAAACAACAGAAAAGATTGCCATTAAACTTGGTGGAGGGATGTGGTATGGGTCAGGAAGGAACCCATTACATTCTGGTGCAGATCCAGGATTTTCCTTAACACTATGAGGCCCTTGTTGACCTTTTCACTGTTTTCTCAGAGAATAATTAATGGATCTTGGTGAGAAATCAGACAGGGACAGGGATTTGGTGCAGATCCAAATAAAAATGTGGATCTAGTGAATTTAAGTGTGGTTTCATAAGGGGACTGCATGGCCTTGGCGGCGGTATGCACTCTACTGAGTGATATTGTAGTTTTATTATGTAGTCATTTAAGATTAATCTAGATCATTTAAAGCAGACTCCTGCATGTATTTCTATATGAATGTCCTGAAAATGTGTGAAAACAAACAGTAAATAGCAAGACTAAAATGAACAGTTACATTTGTTCATGAATATCAACATATTAACACACATCCATTTCCTCATAATGCTAGTGTGTGTGTGTGTGTGTGTGTGTGTGTGTGTGTGTGTGTGTGTGTGTGTGTGTGTGTGAGTTTGTGTGTGTGTGTGTGTTTGTGATAAGGACTGGTTATCTCGGAGGGGTTTCTGGAAGCATACTTGAGCTCTGTGAAGTAAAAACACAAATAAAGAGGGAGTATATTCAGTTCAGGGTACTTGTTGAATACAAAGCAGATACCATGTATTCATCAGCTTAGCAGTGCATGGATAATTTCTTCTATTGCTATCTGCTGTGGACTCACCTATCTGTGAGTTACATTCAAAACGTGAACACTAACGTGTATTTGTTGCAGAAAAAAATAGATTGCATTTGACTGAGCTCCTTTCTTCTTCAGTGCTATGCATCTGTCAACATTAGTGGATTGTCACAAATTGTTACTCATAATTAATTCACCATTATCATTTTTTCAGGACATGTACATACTTTCATGTCTCTGCCTTAAATGGTTAAGTATCGTATGTTTCTTCAATGTCTTTTTGTGTTTGCCCATGACCAGCTCCACCTAGAGGCCAGAGCTGAGAAGGAAAGGAAATATAGTTTGAACCCAAGAGGAATTCAGACTCTCAGTCCATATTTTTCCATTTAGTTTAACTCGAAACCTTCAAAAGAGAGACCTGCTGGACTTAATGAGCCAGTAAAGAAATGCATATGTGTGTGTGTGTGTGTGTGTGTGTGTGTGTGTGTGTGTGTGTGTGTGTGTGTGTGTGTGTGTGTGTGTGTGTGTGTGTGTGTGTGTGTGTGTGTGTGTGTGTGTGTGCGTGTGTGTGTGTGTGTGTGGCACATATGGTATGTGTAAAAGATGTTCACATGTGTCTGCTGACAAAGTCTGTATCACAGTCTTACTCTTAGCCCTCAGTTTCCTCTTTTATAGTTCCTCTTATCGCACATTTAATGAAGGTTAATGACTCTGGGTTATTTCAGTAAAGAGAAAATCATATTTTACACAACCTCAGTTCATGTTAGATGTTGAAATCACACAGTGTGATTCGAGTGGGTCTAAGGACCTCTACCATTATATACTCTCCACATGTGTAATGGCAGTTAGTAGAGCGCACACCTTTACCAAGGCCGTGTTTTAGTCCACATAAAAATACTAAATTACAAATATGGTTTTCTCACAAAAAGTTGACAACTGCAATTACACCACAATACTACTTAAAAAACTTGAATTCAAGTTTACACCTTTATCCTCATCTAAGACCACGCTCCTTTGAGTATGCCAAAAAAATATTTCAAAATTTTAATATCGAGATTCTTCTACTTTATTGTACAGTCCAGTCTCAGTGGTGCTGCCACATGACACACGTCTTGAGCTTGTTTAAGGTGAAGACAGAGAAACTCTCTCCCTTCAGCAAATGGATGTAAAGTGTCAAACGTCATCCCCCAGCACAGTGGACAGTCACAATAACACATTTGAGGGTGGGGTTTAACACAGTGTTGGGTGTTGCTGCGTTCATGTTTTTTACAGTTACTCGACTCATGTTGAAGCTGTTAGTCCAAAGAAGGAGAGAATTTTATTTACTACTCTTGTGAGTTTTTAGGTTTTCTTCAAATTCAGATAAGGAGGTCGAGGAGCAGGTAGAGGTATAAGGAAATAACAATAAAGACATTATTAGGAGGATGATGTCACTGGTTTGAAGGCTCTTTGCACCCATGATCCTCCATATCTATAGCGTGGGTCTTTTCTCTCCTTCTTCCTGATGAGACCTTCCAAACTGTGACCCTCCTGTTACCACTGTGTTTCACTTTTAACATGTTTGTTGGTTCATCAAGAACATTTCAACATAACCGCAGCTCTCAATCCTCCTGATGTGCGACTGCTGATTGTTCTAATATGAAAGTAGAAGCCTGGTCTCTCCTGCTGTTAAAGACCATCAATTACGAGTCATTCATAATATTTAGCTTTCTAGACAGACTCTCCTTTTAAGGGGTTGTAGTAATTGTGGTTTCCAGTTGAATCCCTCAGCTACATGTTCCCCTCTTACACGAGTATCAGACCTGTGTGACACATAACTACAAACACAAAACAATAGACCAGAAGCAGCGGACCACCAGGCGTCACAGCCCACTTCCTCTCAACACTTCCCTCCTGCTTCCTGTCGAAGGCGAGCTGCAAAAAGGGAGGAGGGCTGCTGCTGCTGATGTTTTTAAACAAGCTCAGAATGATGCAGGAGGCCAGATAAGAGGCCGAGTAACAAAACAGACATTCCATAAGAACAACTTTCATTTTCAAAGTTATTTCCAGGTTCATTCACTCACTCTCTCCAAACAGCCTTTACACTGGTGTTCTTCTTTGACTATTTTCCTCTGGGCCTGTTTGCTATGTAATGTTAAAATGATAATAAGCTTCACACCACCATGTCATTGAATTTAGTTTAGTAGCATTCAGTAAATTGTTTGGTTCGCAGATGACAGAGTAAATACCTCTGTCATCCACCTCATATGGCTCATAAATACACTTCAGATGTAATTTGTGATCTGAAGTTAAGGAGGTTGTAATTTCACCCCTTGGTTTGTTGGTTGGTTGGTTTGTTTGTAAGCATGAACGACTGGACGGATTACCACGAAGCTAGGTGAGAGGATGTGGTGCGGGTCATTACATTTTGGTGCGGATCCAGATTCGGGGCAGATCCAGTATTTTTTGTCACTTTAGTCAACACTGTGAGATTGGGTGTTTTTCAACATTTTCGTTGATTTCTCCGAGAATAATTCATGGATCTTGATGAAAAAAATCAGACATGTTTATGAGTGGGTGCAATTTGGTGCAGATCCAAATAAAAATGAATTCATTTAAATTTGGTTTCGTAAAGGGGCTTTAGGGCCCTGGCAGAGGTATTCACTCTACTAAGTGCTATTCTAGTCAAGTACTTTATATGTTCTAAAAAAACATCTTCAAAGCTGAAATACAAACCTGTCCACTAATTTAAATACAACAATTGCAATGTGTTGTTGACAGTTTTCTGTCATTTTGTCATCTCTGTTCTTTTCTGAAGCGATGCTGTTCGAGTCATGTCACACTGACATCTACAACCTACTAAACTCCATCAACATTTCTCAATATTCGACTTTCATTCTTTTTCCAGAGAGGCAGCCCCTGTGGAGTATGAACTGCCAGTGATCAGTGGGCAGTCACCTCAGCCTGAAGAAGGTTCTGCAGGTTATGAAGGCTCTGCATCTGAGTGGCCGTTCATAGCTGACCGGGCGTTTGAGACTGCTGAAAGTGAGACAGGCTCTGGAGAGTCCGGGAGCGACATGGACCTTTACAAAGGTAATGTTGGTTTTCTACTTCCTCCCCCATCTCCAGGTCTCCATGTTTTCTGCTTCCCGATGTCTGATCTGTCCTTATGTGGCTGTTTGCAGGTGGAGATAAGAGGGGCATGAGATGGTTGGGGCCCAGCAGGTCTGTGGTTGGTGGAGCAAAACCAGCAGAGCAGGAGCTGAGAGACGACCACCTTCTGCAGCTGTAGGCTGGACACCCACCCTCTCACAGGCACACACATAAACACAAGGATAGTGTCTATTTCATTTCCATCTTATCCATTCAAATCCCAAAGTGAATATTGCATCGCCACCTGGTGGTGGAGAAACTCAGCCTCTGTTGCTCAGAGGCTGATTTAGACTGATGATCTCTTTTCATTCTCAGTACTGTTGATGGTAATTATTCTCCTCAGCAATGTATCTGCCATCTATTGTCAGTGGCCAATGTTTGTGCTTTCTTGTGAAAGATGTGTAAGTTGGAAATTGCTTTTTAATATACATTTTTAAATATGATATCAAACAATTGTAATACCAGTGCAATAAGATGGCACCTTAGTCGACGACTTTAGTCTATGCAAATATGGTTAAAAGAACTATTTATATTATTTCATCCCATTTGTGTCAAATGTTGTGACACTTACCTGTTTTGTAGCTTTTCCTGGGAACTCCTGGTCTGCAAAGTTGAACGAGATAATTGTGCAAACCCAAACCCCTCAGGGATGAATTTACGCAATCTTAACCACTGTGACCTGGAACATATTCAAAATATGTATTATGCACATGTATGCATTCCAACACGCTCTGTGTTGTCTGATATGCATTTGAAATTCTTCTATTAATAAAGGATTTACAACAACTCTATTCTGTACTGTTTTCAGTCTATTGTATCCTAACTCAGTTATCAGCTGTTAAACAAGGATTTAATGAGACGATGCTCCTCCTATCAACATGAGAGAATGTGTTTGGATACTGTATGTCCTGTTGTCTCTTCATAGAAAAAAAGTGGCTCAAATTCAAAGTATTTTGACTTTATCAATCTGTGTTTAATCATATACTTGTGTATAAATTGTGATATATTGCTGATAAAACTTTCTTCACCATTGTGAGACAGGGCCCTTTTCAACATTTTCCCACAGTTTTCCCAGTGAATAATTAATGGACCTTGATCAAAAGACATATTTAGAGAACTGATATGAGCGTGTGCAATTTGTGGCAGCTTGATTGAATTTAAGGGGACTGTTGGGCCTTGGCGGAGACATGACTAAAATACTAATACTAAAATGACCAAATGGCAAACCTGACTGATATGTTGGCAGGCCCATCTTATTCCAAAATTAGCTAATCACAAATAGGATTATATCGTAATTGTTAATATAAATATGTACTGGTCAGTAAATACCAGGAATAACAGCAACATGTCACCATATTTAGGTTTTTAAAAAGTGGTTGGTATTTTGAAAGTAATTTTGACCAGATTTACATAAATATTTGGGGACTTTGTAATATTTAAAAATGTTCATAAAACTATAAAAGATAATGTCAATGGTGAATAAAATATTAAATTCAAAACTAAATGTTAAACCCAAATGTAAAATCTACGTTTAAATGTTAAATCTAAATGATAAATTCAAATCCAATTGTAAAATCGAAATGGAAATATCAAATCTAAATGTTGAATATAAATATCAGTGGGCCTAGTTAGGGCCCGAGCACCTCCGGTGGGAGGCCCTATTGTATTTCGAAGGATTTGTATTTCCCTTTTGGGGGGTTTTCAGGGCCTAGACGCTCAAATTGTTACCAAAGTTTGCAGGGAATTCAAAACCCCAAAAAGTAATTGTATGCTGGAGTAATTTGAAATGGGCGTGGAAAAATGGCTCAACAGCGCCATCTAAGGAAAAGCCCCTCAGTTAGCTTTCACCGATCTTCACAAAAATCGTAGCCCAGGTGTATCATGACAAACAAAAATGGTCAGAGGTGCAATTGGAAAAAAGCAACAGGAAGCCCGCCATTTTGACTTTAGTGGCCATATTGGCCATTTTCCACATTTTTACTTTGATGTACTTGTCCCAGGGCTTTCATCAGATCAACTTCATATTGAGATGAGTGTCATTTAAACAAGATGGAGATAAAAACTAACTCAAAGATCGATTTTTCGTCACACGGTGTGATCGTGGCGTGGCGTCAAAGTTTGATTACACGCCATCAAAACATGAGGTTCTGTATCTCTGACATATTTGTTCCAATCGAGTTCCAAACTAGACATGTAAGACAAGAGTCCCAGCCTGATGACATCTACACAGAAATCTTGACTTAAAATCACAGCGCCACCTGCTGGCTACAGGAAGTGACATGTTTTTACTTTGATGAACTGCTCCTGGCTGCTTTACAATATACAAAAGAGCTCAGTCAAGTCATTGGATCATGGTCAGAATTGTGACATTTACTCAAACCGTGTAAACATTGAGGTGCGGCGAAGGTTCATCCTTCGCCAAAGGAGACGATGTTGTCATAAGTCCAGTGTGCATTGTCCTATCACCGCCAAACTGATGTCTCATGATCAGAGACCAAGCCTGAACAGCTCTATGTGTCAATATTTCCTCAGTGTCATAGCGCCACCTACTGATTCGCCATGAAACAGGAAGTACTTTGTAAATCCACTCTGCATTATCCAACCGGCTCCGAACTACTGACCTATGATCACAATCCTGATCTGAACACATCCATATATTAATATTAGTTCAGGGTCATAGCGCCACCTACGTTACGTTACTTTTCGTTACTGTTAGTTACTTTTCGTTACTTGTCGTTACTTTTAGTTACTTTGTAACTTTTCGTTACTTTTCGTTACTTTGTTACTTTTAGTTACTTTTCGTTACTTTCATACTTTTAGTTACTTTTCGTTACTTTTAGTTACTTTGTAACTTTTCGTTACTTTTCGTTACTTTGTTACTTTTAGTTACTTTTCGTTACTTTCGTACTTTTAGTTACTTTTCGTTACTTTCGTTCCTTTTCGTTACTTTCGTTACTTTTCGTTACTTTCGTACTTTTACTTACTTTCGTACTTTTAGTTACTTTTTAGTTACTTTCGTACTTTTTAGTTACTTTTTAGTTACTTTTACCCCTCTATTTTGAATGTAATAGTTTTAATAGATTAAAGTAGGCTGTTTCAGTTGATCAGTTGAGTCGTCCTTGGCTTTGGCCCCAGCTGTTAAAAGGGACGGGCGATTCATTGCATTTCAATTACTGCTTCCAACGATTATGAAAACAAAGTAGTCAACATAAAACAATCATTTATTTCCAGCAGGGGAATATCTTCCAACTCACTCTCCCTTTCCCCTCCTCCTTCTCCTTCTTCTCCTTCTTCTTTCTCTCCAATTGCTCTTTCTTTTCCTGCTTATTCTTCTCTTTCTTCTCCTTCTTCTCCCTCTTCTTCAGTTCTTTGCTCTCCTTCTTCTCCTTCTCTCTCTCCAGTTGCTCTTTCTTTTCCTGCTTCTTCTTCTCTTTCTTCTCCTTTTTGACCTTCACCTTGTCCGAGTCGGTCTCAAAGGTGAGTTCCTGAAAAGACAGAGACAACATAAGTGTCAACACTTTCTTCCTCAAAGTCTAAACATGAAACAAACTTACAATCCATATAATTCAAATCTAAAATGATCTGATTTAACGTACCTGAAGCTCAATGTTCTTCAGTATCAGGGCCTCATGCTCCTTTATAGCTACGTTCTCAGCAGCCAGCTTCTTCAGTGCAGTGTTTTCTTTGTCCAGAGCTGAGTTTTCAGCAGTCAGCTGCCTCTCTAGAGCACCTTTCACTGCAGCCAGAGCAGCGTTCTCTGCAGCCACAGCAGTGTTTTCGGCAGCCTGCTTCTTCAGAGCTGTATTCTCTTTGTCCAGAGCTGAGTTTTCAGCAGTCAGCTGCCTCTCTAGAGCACCTTTCACTGCAGCCAGAGCAGCGTTTTCTGCAGCCACAGCAGTGTTTTCGGCAGCCTGCTTCTTCAGAGCTGTATTCTCTTTGGCCAGAGCTGAGTTTTGAGCAGTCAGCTGCCTCTCTAGATCACTTATCACTGCATCTTTCTCAGAGATGATGTGCTTCATCTTCTTGTCAAAGGAAAGCTCCATCGCCTTGACCTGGTTGCACTTGTCGCTCAGCTCCCTTTTCACCCTCTCGATCTGATCGTTTCTAGGACGAGAACTCAATTTATAGATGTACTTTTCTTTGTCCTTCAACACCAGCTTCAACTCCTTGAGCTCGTCCTCCAACTCTGTCTGCATGGCCCTTCCAGAGTCAAAGGCCTGCCCCTGTTTGGCGGAATCAATCTGATCCTGCATGGCCTGTTTGTCCCTCTTCCACCTAGCATCATTTGTGGACATCATGCACTTCAGTGCCGCATTTTCCTGAGCTAGCTCCATTCCCTCAAATTCCATTTCCTTGATCTCTCCATGGAGGAACTCAATTGTTTTGGTGGGAGATTCCACATGATGTACAACGGACTGAAAGACACAAACATACATATAACAGGTAAATACACAGTCCCATCATAGGTTTGGATACACAGAAAAAGACAAGAGGTCTTTCATCTTCATCTCTAATGATCCACACTGCTGAATGTAACTTTAACAGTTACATCACTTTCATCAATTCAGACGATTTCTCATCCATCCATTCATTATCTCTCTTAAAACATTGATCATCACATGAAATTGTTACGAGTTAATTTAAATGCAGTTTCTGCATTTCTCTTAAGTACAGTATCTCAACACTAAAGTGAAAGTGAATTATCCTAAACAGAAGCTGCATAATATCCACAGAGACTCATTTCATGGAAAGTATTGTAACACACAGACCGCAACTGTCAGTTCAGACTGAATGTCAGGTGACTGATGTGACGGGTTTATTGAAAATTCACAGACAAAACATGAAATAATGAAATAAAATGTAAGGTGGTCTGAATATGTGTAACACTAAAAGTGTCTCCTGATTAGAAAATCTTACCTCGTTTCTTAAGTTGTGTCCCTTCTTCATCTTGGCTGAACACAGGTACAGGGTAAGTGTTGTAGAGAAAAATGATCCGTTGTCTTCTAATAGTCTTGATGTTTCTTGGAGCTGTTGTCTTCTCCCTGTCTTGGACTGGTAGCAGTGTTGAATATGAAGGGTCAGGTTGGAGCTGTTATCCTGTCGCCGTCTCAAACTCAACTGACAAATTTCTCCTCCAGAGTTCAATAAATAGGATTTAAAGAGGGTTTCATACGTGACATCAAAGGAACAGTTGGCTACACAATACAGGCCCTCATGCCTGTGTTCAATAGGGCCTCCCACTGTCTCCTACTGTTCGGTGATCAGGCCCTAACTAGAACACAGGCATGAGGGTTTCAAATGTGACATCAAAGGAACAGTTGGCTACATAAAAACAACATTGAATAAAATATCCGTAGGTCTTGAATTTCCTGCAAAGTTTCATGATCTTTTGAGTATGTCTAGTTAGGGCCCGAGCACCTCCGGTGGGAGGCCCTATTGTATTTTGAAGGATTTGTCTTTCCCTTTTGGGGGTTTTTCAGGGCCTAGACATGCTCAAATTGTTACCAAAGTTTGCAGGGAATTCAAAACCCCAAAAAGTAATTGTATGCTGGAGTAATTTGAAATGGGCGTGGAAAAATGGCTCAACAGCGCCATCTAAGGAAAAGCCCCTCAGTTAGCTTTCACCGATCTTCACAAAAATCGTAGCCCAGGTGTATCATGACAAGTACAAAAGTAACTAAAAGTACCAAAGTAACTAAAAAGTAACTAAAAGTACGAAAGTAACTAAAAAGTAACTAAAAGTACAAAAGTAACTAAAAGTACAAAAGTAACTAAAAAGTAACTAAAAGTACAAAAGTAACTAAAAAGTAACTAAAAGTACAAAAGTAACTAAAAGTACCAAAGTAACTAAAAAGTAACTAAAAGTACGAAAGTAACTAAAAAGTAACTAAAAGTACAAAAGTAACTAAAAGTACAAAAGTAACTACAAGTACAAAAGTAACTAAAAAGTAACTAAAAGTACAAAAGTAACTAAAAGTACCAAAGTAACTAAAAAGTAACTAAAATTACAAAAGTAACTAAAAAGTAACTAAAAGTACCAAAGTAACTAAAAAGTAACTAAAAGTACGAAAGTAACTAAAAGTACAAAAGTAACTAAAAGTACAAAAGTAACTAAAAAGTAACTAAAAGTACCAAAGTAACTAAAAAGTAACTAAGTACGAAAGTAACTAAAAGTACGAAAGTAACTAAAAGTACAAAAGTAACTAAAAGTACAAAAGTAACTACAAGTACAAAAGTAACTAAAAAGTAACTAAAAGTACAAAAGTAACTAAAAGTACCAAAGTAACTAAAAAGTAACTAAAAGTACAAAAGTAACTAAAAAGTAACTAAAAGTACCAAAGTAACTAAAAAGTAACTAAAAGTACGAAAGTAACTAAAAGTACAAAAGTAACTAAAAGTACAAAAGTAACTAAAAAGTAACTAAAAGTACAAAAGTAACTAAAAAGTAACTAAAAGTACAAAAGTAACTAAAAGTACCAAAGTAACTAAAAAGTAACTAAAAGTACGAAAGTAACTAAAAAGTAACTAAAAGTACAAAAGTAACTAAAGGTACAAAAGTAACTAAAAAGTAACTAAAAGTACAAAAGTAACTAAAAAGTAACTAAAAGTACGAAAGTAACTAAAAAGTAACTAAAAGTACAAAAGTAACTAAAAAGTACGAAAGTAACTCAAAAGTAACTAAAAGTACGAAAGTAACTACAAATACGACAGTAACTAAAAAGTAACTAAAAGAACGAAAGTAACTAAAAGTGCCGAAAGTAACTAAAAGTACGAAAGTAACGAAAAGGAACGAAAGTAACGAAAAGTAACTAAAAGTAACAAAGTAACAAAGTAACGAAAAGTAATGAAAAGTTACAAAGTAACTAAAAGTAACGAAAAGTTACAAAGTAACGACAAGTAACGAAAGGTACAAAAGTAACTAAAAGGGAAACGTAACGTAACGTAATGTAATGTAACGTAACTAAAAGTTACTTGACTTGACAGTATTTTAACAAAGACACAAGTTGAAAATATGTATTTTGAGTTAATTGTATTTTTTGACAGCCGTTCCAAAGGCTCTGACTTGTTTCAAATTAAATTGCCTCAAAACATGGACAACATTTAAATAAGTAGTCAAAAATGTCCAGATAGAATCTTCTTTTAACTGTTTCCCACAATCAAATACTGATGACTCTAATACATCAATGTATCAAAGATGAGGCAGTAGAATATATGTCCTTACAAATTCTACTAATATCATATCATACCTATTATCTAATAGCAACAAGTAAAGTCCATTTTTGTGTTTATATTAATTTGGTGAACTTTTTCAATGTGGACTTCTGATGTAGTTGTTGGGATGAGACAGAAGATATGATACATAAACATGTATTTATGATATATAGAGTGCTGTACCTGGACTGGCTGTAGACACCGGGGCAGTAGAAGAGAGCCGTCATGACATACTGCCGAGCACCAAACTGATCCCATACAGAGAGGTCAGCACGAACACCAAGAGGGTCAGCAGGAAACTGCGGTGGTTTGCCTGTCCGACACAGCTGTTTATCCTGCAACACCTCAACACAAACACACAAACACACAAACACAACACAGACCCACAAGACAAAGATCTGTGAGACCCAAGCTGACCTGGATATGTTGGCTCCATATACCTGCTGTATTTAAAATAACTCAGTAGATGTAGTATTTGAAGTTTACATTTGAAAGACTATTGAATATTTCCTGGTCAGACTATCATGTGGGTTATTCTAGTTTGGTGGTAATAGATTCAGTATACTCACAGTATATCATGGTTGGTTCTGGAGTTTCTATCTATATAGTAAATGTGAATAATAAACAGGAAGATTAACATCATATATACATTTTATTCTTTTGTCTTTGAGGTTGTAAGTCTATTGCAGACAATGAAACAATTCAGAAACTGTGCATGAGGTATAAAGAGATTTATAAAACTGACATCATCATCTTTAATGTTCTTGGCAGTGTGCAGTTCAGGAAAGTGTCTGATAAAGCTTACAAACAAATAGACACCCTGTCTTCCTGGTTGGCCTGAGACAGATCCCAGTTTACCAGTTTTCTAGTTCAAGTTTACATTTCAAGACATTTTTGCTGGGAGCAGTTTCCATTTAAAAATCAATTTTTGGATGCAAAGAGTTTTTCACTTGAGCCCCCGCTCCCCAAAATGTCTGTGCACGGCCCTGAGGAAACCAGTGGGTACAGTAGGAGTCTATGCTTAAGACATGAACGTTGTTGTGTAATTACAGGGCAGTTATCTAATCTGTCATAATTCAATATTCACTTTCATGATGTGGTGTGAATGTACAATTCAAAGAAGTATAAAGATGTTATAATATCAAATCCAACCCACCAGACACAGTGGTGGTCCAGACGCTTGACGCAGGATCCACAGGTTCGACAGTGTCCGGCCCGCGGGGGTGGCATTGTTTTGCACACAGAGCATCTGCTCCACTTTTCTGTCAGGGCAGGAGGAAAGGAGGAGGAGTCCGCTGATTGGATGGATCCATTAAGATGTGTAGAGTCCTTGTTAACCTCCTCACTCTGGCTGTGATAGGAGGTGGTGTGAAACCCTGGGCCTCGCTTGGTGTGAATGAGAGATCCGATGGTGAGGATCATCCCAGCAGTCACAGTGCACAGCTGCAGATGGCTGACGTCCCCACGCGGTAGAATCTCTGTGATGAAGAGGTAATACATGTAGGCCAGAGAGAACAGCGCCAGAGTGAGGAAGAAGAGGGTGCATCTCCTCTTGCGGTGCGTGGCGTAGTAGTACCAGAGGACCAGGCTGGGCAGAGCTGTCAGGATGATGATGCCCAGCAGGTAGTGCAGCGCTGCGGCCCGGAGCAGCAGAGGCAGCAGCACCAGGGCCGGGATCATGGAGATCTCCAGGTTGTCAATCAGGGCCCCGAGAACAGGAGAGTGACATCCGCTGTGAGGGGGTTTGTGTCTCAGCCACCTGCAGCGCACACATTCAGGCAGAGTTACAAACACTTGAAAATAAAAAAACTTAATTAGGAATGATGCTAATACACTTTCATTGATCAAACTAATAAGATGATATGAGGAAAAATCACATGTTGTTTTCTTATTAGAAGGGTCAGACCCTGTAATTTTAATATTGTGCTTTGGTGTGATGTCACACGTGTTTGGTTTTAAATAAACTGTAAAAAGATAAATAAATGGATAAAATAAAATGAATTTATGATTAAATACATTGCAACATGAAGTCATGAAGTCTCAGAAGGATCTGGGGCCCTGGGACATTTCTTCACTCGGCCTGAAGTTTATTGTACTAAAGCAGGGATTCCAAAACCTTTGAGTCCTTGATGCCCAAAATAACCGAGTCAGAGATATGTGACCCCCATTATCCCAAAGGATATTTTAGCTGAGCTTGTTCACAAAAAATCTCCCATGTGCAATGTTTCCTGTGGTGCTGTAAACTGACCTGCTGCAACTGATGCTGTCACTCATCTGTCATAATCCCCATGCATGGTTATTTCCATGGTTTTATTCGAACAAGTACTTTTTTTAGCTTTTGGAACAATTATGGCTAAAATATGATATTGAGAATTGCATCTAAATTGTATTTGATGTCTGTAAATCACCTTGTGACCCTTTTGTGTCTCATTAAAGGTCATACTTCTTCTAACCTGTTAAAGGCCTCGTCCAGATCTTCACAGTCACAGCAGCATCCGTACTGGTAGATATCACACTCGCAGCAGCACATGGGATCATCTGGCTCCGGAGGCTTTAACTTCTCCCATTTCATTATGGCTTCTTGAAGTTCACAGGGCAACTTCGTTCTCTGGAGCGATGCACAAATGAACTACACCATTAAAACAAACTATTAGTGCAGGGAACATATCTATGGAAATGTACTGACAGAATCTATAACACAAAAACACACACACACGATCTATAACTTTGAAAAAAGCACATATATACATACATATCAACATATATATAGGAGCAATTATCGTAATTATAGAGGGTTTACTTTACATCTGAATTGGCAGCAATATTTCATCTATCTTACTGTCTATAATGATATAAAACCACTTATCAATTAAAAGCAACTAATTAGGGCCCGAGCACCGAACGGTGGGAGGCCCTATTGATCGCTCTCTCCACTAACCGCAACAGGCTTCAAAATGCCTGTGCTCGGGCCCGTTAGTGCTACAACGTAGCCCTAGTTATTATTAATATTGAATAACATTTATCAGACATGAGGTAACTTTTAAAAAATCTTTTGGAGCTAAACAAGATTAAATATTATTCTTATTTCCAGCTTTACAATCTGCCCCCATACAAGAAATGTGAGAAAGAGACAATTTATAAACATCAAAGTCATCATAATTTTTTGCACATTTGTGTCAACTGCTCATCACAATATGTCCTTATGTCTATATATACAAAGGTATTATTAATATTTATAAGGGGTAAAGGATTATTAACAATGACTATTGATATGGAGTGTTAATAAGGAGTATTAATAAGGAATGTTAATAAGGAGTATTAATCAGGAGTATAAACAAAGAGTATTGATAATGAGTGTTAATAAGAAGTATTAATAAGGGGAATGATAAGGAGTATTAATCGGGATTATTAACGATAAGCATTGATAAGAAGTGTTAATAACGAGTAATAATAAGGAGTATTAATCAGGATTATCAACAGTGAGTATTGATAAGGAGTGTCATCAAGCAGTATTAATAAGGGGAATAATAAGGAGTATTAATCGGGGGTGTTAATAAGGAGTATTAATCAGGATTATTAACAATGAGTATAGATAAGGAGTATTGTCATATGGTCCCCACCTCTCCATCACGCACATGACCCGGGTCACATGACGCGGAGCCTCGGTTCCACCTCCTGGTTCATGTTCACTCACAGCACGGAGCGAGGCTATTAGCTGTTAGCTGTTAGCTTCCACTGTCCAGACGGCCGACATGGTGAGTGTAAACCCGGACAGCAGCTGCTCGGACACCGCAGGACTGAACCCGGGGGTTTGTTTGTTAAAGACCGACATTGAGCTGAGCTCCCGGTTTCTACTGACCGGCAGCTAACTGGTTTATTTCAAGCTAACAGCGAAGCTAGCTGGCTCGGGGGAGTCAGGAGGCCCCTGCTCCCTGTGTGTCTCTGTGGTGTTGTGACTGGTGAGCAGCTGGTTCATAACAACACTGTGCTGGTTAAAAGGGACGGATAACGGAGGTCAATGCAGCTTGTGTGTGTTTATGATACAAACGTGTGTTTTTAGAGATGCTCCAGAGCTCCAGTCAATGAGGCTGTTAGCCAACGTTTCTGGTTGTCTCCGTGTGGAGAAGTTGTTTCGAGCTTTATGACATATGTCTGAAGGATGTGCAAGTCGATTGATTTACTTAGTTAATAATTAAAAATACGCTGACTTGTATGCAGTGTCATTGTGTAGCTCTGTAAGTTGTTTTCTTTTGTAGCGTCCTACCCAGAGTCTATTCTATTAATTTTCTGTCATGGGATGTGATGAATTCAAACATTTCCCACGTGTCCACCCGGGTGCTGGTCTCTCCTGACGTCTGGGTGATCAGGGCCACTTCCTCCTCATTAGCTGCTGCAGCATGTTGAAGTGTTTGCGACTCTGTGCCAGCTCAGAGGAACATGGTGTGGCTGTGCAGCTGTGGTGGGTTATTGAGTTAGTGTGGTTAATAGTTGATGTTCTCTTTCTGACTCCTGGCAGGGAGCGAGGTCAGTTTCAACCTCAGGCTGTGGTGGCCACACCCTTCAGTGGCATTCAAGTCATCACTGTCCTCAGACAAGTGTGTCAACAAACTCCTTCAGATTATAATAGATACGTGTGATGTGGCAGCCTCTTGAATCAAGATAGCCACATGCCATTGTGATCCTTGATTATCCAGACATGTCTTTGAATTTGATATGTTTATATTTATTTTGTTTGATTACGTTTCAGTTGTCCTAGATCCCTTATGATATGAAATGTAAAGCATCTCCAACAAGTATAAATGTTATAAACCTTAAAGGTGGTCCTTGGCATCTATCACTCTGCTTAAAAAATATATTTTCTGTTTTCTTTGGGGGGGGGGGTTAATGTGTTTTTTGTATTAACTGTGATTTTAGGCTTGGTCAACTTATTATTCAAACAGCCACATAACAAGTTAACTTTGTTGTCTGTGATGCATTTTCTTTTTCCAGAGTTTCCTGGGAGGTTTGTTTGGGCCGGTGTGTGAGATAGATGTGCTGCTGAACGATGCTGAGAACAGAAAGACTGCTGAGTTGAAGACAGAAGATGGGAAAGTGGAGAAACACTACCTGTTCTACGATGGAGAGTCTGTGTCTGGGAAGGTAAACTGAGTTTACATGATTTACAAAGCAGACTGCAGAGGTTAAGAAAGGGATCCTACAAATGTGCTGTCTTTTTATGTATTAGTTAACAGAACGCATCCCGTCAGGACCCATTGGAGGCTTTAAACAAAGTCTGGCTCAGGTCAGGTTCGGTTTTGTTGGCTGGTCTATCAACTTCTTTTTTTACACTGCGTGTGCCTGTAACCAGTTACATCGTCCGGCTCGGGTTTGGTTCAGACACATAAAATAGAATGTCTGTCGGGGGCAGTTTGTTTTCTCCCTGGGCTTCATCAGGTTCGCACAGAAAGTTGTGGCCTGAGTGGCACTAAAAAGTAGCATTTTGAAAGCGGTGCTGGTCTTGTTTTATTTTGAGAACTCTCAGGCTGCCTTTTAATCTGGCAGAAACTGGAGGATGATGCAAATACTTGCGTTCACTCCCTGAATGGGTCTTACAGCTGCAACATCTTTCCTTGGTTCATCACACTCACAAACTATCAAGGGACCTTTTTCAGAATTGCATCAGTATCAAATAACAGTGGGGAAGGCAACATGAATAACAAATGACTGCGTGTACCTGACCTTGGATAAAGATTATTTCTGATACAGAGCTAAAATGATCGTCTGAGATCATATTTCAAAATGAAAACGTATCTGTCAACGTAGCCTCGGTCAACAGATACTGAGCTTCTCTGTCTGTGGTGGGATCCTCTCTTCAGCCATTTTCAGACATGACCTCGGGTAAAATCCGGAGAATTGGCTACAGAGTTTACCTGCAGTTTGTCTTTCACACATGCACAACCCAGCGGAAAGTTTTCTGCACAGACGCGCTCACAACGGCATCAAATCCTCCGCGTTATTCAGGCGAGACCTGGAGCAGCGAGTGCAGCAGGTCAGGCGGATAAAGTCAACAGAAACTGCGGCGTGTCTCACTCCGACATTTGCGTTCACACCTGCACCTCCTCCAGAGAACATACGAAGGAACTGCTGAGTCTAGTGCATGTCTGAAAGCAGCTTTTGAATGAGTCCTATGGGAAATTTAGGTTGTTCGGATGTGTTTGCAAGATCTGCTCTGAATTCAGGAGAAGCAATTACCTTTAAGTTCCACAGATGTAATATTGGAGTCTATTCAATATTGCTTGTCACTTCTACCTGATTGGCTGTTTGCCCTCTGTCATTGAATATTTCCTTTTCTCAACCTGTTTGGACCAGCACTCCAAACACTTTATTCTCAAAAATGTGTATAAATACAGCACCAGCAGTATGTTATGTCATAACAATGTATAGCTCTTTCTTTTTTGGGGGGGGATTTGTGTTCTATAAAGAGAGGATGTACTGTCTATTTCATTTTAAAATGTCTTTTTAAATTGGTAATATTATAAAATTTCAATTTTTGGTTCATACTTGAGCTCATGAAATGATTCCTTGACAGGTGAATCTAAATGTGAGACAGGGAGGAAAGCGACTCGAGCACCAGGGCATCCGCATCGAGTTTGTCGGACAGATAGGTGAGCATGATAAAAGTGATGCATTCATCATTATCTCTCTGTTGTCACTTTACTTTCATGTCTCTTCTAAGAGGTGTTGAAGAGACAGCCGCTATTTATAATTATGACAAACTAACCTCACCTTTTTTCTTGCTTTAATCTTTGTAGGGCAGTCAGATAGATATATTCTGATTAACATTAAAACCCCTTAATTTCTTAATCAGTTTGCTTCTTAAACATTTTCAAATGCTTATGCTTTGTAGTTGTAAAACTGCTTTTCAACATTAGGATTTACTCACGTGGCTAAAAGGTTTACCAGAGCATGTGGTCATCGTGTGCAGCCTTTCTATAGCAGAGCTGAACTCTCCTCAATCCCTCCCCCATTAGCTGTTGTGGGACGAGAGCTGTGTGCTTTTAAAGCTATAAAAACGTTTGAAGTGTCAGTTGCAGACATGTTTATACTGTTTTGCTTTGAAACAACCCAAAGACTCAAACTCCACTCTGCTGTATTTCAGAGCTCTTCTCTGATAAGAGCAACACCCATGAATTTGTGGACCTGGTGAAAGAGTTGGCGCTGCCCGGAGAACTCGCTCAGAACAGAAGCTACGACTTTGAGTTCATGCAGGTGGAGAAGCCCTACGAGTCCTACACGGGAGCGAACGTCCGGCTAAGGTACAATCATAACAGTTTGACATGAGGAAAGCTGCAGCTTCTGATATATTATCAATCACATGGATGTATTATTATATCTGTGACTGTGAACACGTGTTTCATTCTGACCAATTTTTCTGGACAGGCAATGAACTTTGTTGTGGAGTATCCATGTTCAATCTTATAGAAGTAAACAGTCTGCAGGGCTGCCTTTCTCTAGCTCATCTTGTACTGCTATCCCTCCAGGGGGCGACAATGAGAGAACTTTACAGCAAGGATCAATAAACATATTGCTGTTATTGATAAATATATCAGAAGTGCTGGGAATATAATTATTATAACAATACAGCATTACTTTCATTTCAATTACAGGAAATGCAGCCATAACAAATAAACAATCTAATATTCTGGATTCTGTGAGTCAGGTGTGTATGTATGAGGGAGAAGAAATACCTAAAAGGGTACACCGCTCAATATCATGTCTTTTTTTGATGTTGTTGATGCAATGGATTATTATCGTAGCAGGACACCATGATCATCACTGTGTTGGTCTTAAAGCTCGCGGTGTCTGTGTGCTCTTCTCGCAGGTATTTCCTCAGGGTGACAATAGTTCGTCGTCTGTCTGACTTAGTAAAGGAATACGAGTTAATTGTCCACCAGTTAGCCACGTACCCAGATGTCAACAACTCAATCAAGATGGAGGTCGGCATTGAAGACTGTCTTCACATCGAGTTCGAGTACAATAAATCCAAGTGAGATTCATTTTGCTTTAACTTCTCTATTGAAGTGAAAACCTCAAGTCATCAGTTTGAGCAGCTTCTTTCATGTGTCTCTTTACAAGATACCACCTCAAGGACGTGATTGTTGGGAAGATCTACTTCCTGCTGGTCAGGATCAAGATCCAACACATGGAGCTGCAGCTCATCAAGAAGGAGATGACAGGCATTGGTAAGAGTCCACGATAGCCATTTGTAAAGATAAGCTAAACTTGAGTGGCATCACTCTGTGCTTACTTCAAAGTTCATCACATTTGAGCTTTTTGTGTTTCTTAAATGCTGTGGTGGGTTTAATGAATGCGTTGGTCATATTCTTTTTAGGTCCCAGTACTACGACCGAGACGGAGACTGTTGCAAAGTATGAAATCATGGATGGAGCTCCAGTTAAAGGGGAATCAATCCCCATCAGACTGTTCCTGGCAGGTAAGAGCTCTTCACTCACTGCCGCTGACATAATGCAACCTCATGTCCTCAGGGTGTCCGTTTCCCTCATAGCATCTCCCTTTTTAAAACATTTGAAACGGCATATTACAATTCAAATTTTTGTTTGAGTGACAGCCTATCAAATCTTCTGCTTCCTTACAGGATATGACTTGACAGCCACCATGAGGGACGTCAACAAGAAGTTCTCTGTGCGCTACTTCCTTAATCTGGTGCTGGTGGACGAAGAGGATAGAAGATACTTTAAACAACAGGTAACCCACTCGTTCACACAGCTGTGGTGCTCTTCATCAGTGAGCTATTATCTTATTAACTGTACTTTTCCCTGCATTTATTCCTGTGCCTTCTTGTGCAGGAGATCGTTTTGTGGAGAAAAGCCCCAGAGAAGATGAGGAAAAGAAACTTCCATCAGCGCTATGAGTCGCCCGAGCCCCGAACCCAGCCGGTTAATGCAGAGCAGCCAGAGATGTGAGCGCGATATCATGAACTAAGAATACACACCGACGCACCCCAACTCTTCACTGCTGAACAGCCAGAGGTGTGAGAGCTGCCCCAATATCTCCTGGGACTGAGAAATGTCTGTATCCATGAATACACATAACATACTTTCAGATATCCCCCCTTAAACCACCTCACAGCTTCTGATGTGAGCTGTCCTGCCACCACCACTGTCTCCCCCAGGACTGAAAACACTCGCATACAGATGCACAAGTCTGCTGAATGCTCAATATCAAGGCAAGAGTGCAAATCTAACCAACCCATGAAAAGGAACAGTGAGGCAGCCTGTTTGATCCAGGCGTCTCGGACTGAAAACGCACATGCTCAAACACACACACACACACACACAGGTGAAGCCATAGAGTTTCCGTTTGCTGAATGAAACTGGAGAAAAGACAGAAGAGATGTGATATCTACACACGACCACCACGCCATTTATGGCTTTCTTCTGCAACAGGAGCTTCTTTCGGCTGCATGTTTGGACGGCACTTACCCAGGAGGTTCTCCGGTATCCTCCCTCCCAACCCCCAACAAAATGATGTGTTTTTTTTTTTTTATCTATATGGGCTACCAAGTGATTAAGTGCACAAGTCATGGGGATCAGCTTGAATACACAACATGACGGCCTGAGTCGGCACATGAGCTCTATATTTATACACAATACATGAGTTTAAATAATGACACCACTGTGCTCTCTCGCTCATCCTTACGCTGCTGCTAAGTTTTATTTAAGTATGATGCAACAGTCTGCAAACTGCTCGTTTCAATTCAAATCTCAACTTAATTTTCAATTTTCAAATCCACTTTGGTTTCATACAGAAAAGGTTTTGACTCAATGCGGACATTATGAATTCAGTGTCATTCATTTCATAAAATTATGAGTAAATTACTATTATATCGAGCTGCAACTAATCGGGGTGAGAGAGAGATGTGTGTTCTCATTGAGTCCGTATGACTGAACAGAAAATATATTTATTTGTAACTTGGTGGTGTCAGTTCACATTAATAGATGAAAGAAATGCATTGTCTTCCATTTCTGAAATGTAAAGCTTAAAAAAAATTGAAAGGTGATGCAGTTGCCTGAAAACTGAAATTCTGTCTTCACCGCACGATTAACAATTCACATTTTCAATGGAGCGATGAAATGATGCTCGCCACGATCAGCAGACGGAAGTTCCACTCTTGTCACTTTCACCTTATTTTTTACAAGGTGTACTTTCTTTTTTTAAGCTGGTTTGGTAGACCTAGAAAACTAATGTAATATATGACTCATGCCTGCTGTTGTAAGCACTGGAAGGCGTGCAGCATCAATATACTGTAAAATCCAATTATGTTCCACTGTGATGCTCAGACCGGCAGTTTAGGTCCAGCTTTAAAGACACACTCCTACACGCACATGGTTTGGTGGTGCAACCAGTCCAGGGTGTGGGGTCTATTTGCCCGTACGCTCTGATCTGTGGCCAGTTTTGCATGTTTCCCTTTGGATGCTTAACTCTGTATAAAGGGGCATGGAAGCTGAAATGAAACATCACTCAAGGAAAACTTCACCACAGAGCTCTCCTGTCTGTAATGGAAAATATACTGTCATTTATATATCACTACTTATTTAAACTGAATTTACTAGTACAATATGTTATTGCTTTTATTTTTTTTTGACGTGCAACTCATGCTCCCATAAACACTCAGAGCTACAACTCAGTTTTTCTTCGGTTCCTTCACGCGAGTGTTGACCTTTGTAGTTTGATGTTCCTTTGTCTGGGAACACTGTAATTTATTTTCAGCTATTGCTTGGTATCTCTGCCTGTCAGATTTATCAGATATGTTTTTTGTCTTTCTGAACACGGTGCAGGTAGGGTTTGTTTGGTGTTCTTTAAAAGGTAATGAAGAAACACTTAAATGCCAAAACTCTCTGGCCCTGTCTTATCTACTGCATGTATCTTTACACGATGTCGAATCATGCTGTCAATGTGTGTGTGAGAGTGAGAGAGAGACAATGTGTGTGTGTGTGTGTGTGTGTGTGTGTATATACACCGAACCCAAATATATAGCTTAAAAAAAACAGTGAATAAAGCAAATTTATACTGATTATCTTGTGCACCACATTTTTTTAAAGAAGAAATATTTTTGTGTTCAATCTTTATTGTTAATTGTTGGATATCAGTTTTCCTCACAGTGACCGGATCCTTTATATTTTATATTATAAAATTCATTTGTGGAATTCTCCTAAAGGCTGCACTGCAGCACAGCTGTTCAGTTAGTATCGATGATCAGAGCACTGCAGAGAAGATGACTTCACATATTGTGGAGTACTATAGGCTACTGCTGGGTTACTGTCCTCATCGCATTCAAGGCTAGCATCGTCACCCTCGCCGTGTTCTTTGCTTGTGGGACGACTTTTGGAAAAAATTTAAGATTAATGGTTTGGTTTTCCCAAAGATCAATATCTCTGCAGTTTGCAGTTTCTTTTTTAGCCTTTTGCGTTGCTGCCCCACTGCTTGACAGCTTTGTTATCCATGTGTGTAACTAACTTTAAAGCCTTATATATATATATATGTATATGTATATATATATATATATGTGTATATATATATATATATGTATATGTATATGTGTATATATATGTGTATGTATATATATATATGTGTATGTATATGTATATATGTATATGTATATGTATATATGTGTATGTATATGTATATGTATATGTATATATGTGTATGTATATGTATATATGTGTATGTATATATGTATGTATATATGTATATATATATATATATATATATATGTATGTATATATATGTATGTATATATACACACACATGTTTGTACTTCTATCTTAGTGAGGACACTCTGACACACACACATACACACACAAAGGGGTGAAAACAATAACTTGCTCTTGACTGTAATAAATCAATCAGAGCCATGAATCCCTATATTCAGACTGACACAGACAGGACAAAGTTATGCAGAATTATATCTATTATTATGTGGATGATTATTATTAGTAGTAGAATTCAAATAATATACATTATTTACATTGTATATATAATTGTGTAACATGCACAAGAAGGAGTGGGGGCTGGAGGTGTGGATAAAGGTTATAGGCAAGGGAAGGGAGGGGATGGTTTCAGTTGTGGGAGAAACCACCTCATTCTCTTATCTTTGGCTGAGTCTAGCTTTTAATGTTCAAGAGTTCATATCCGCTCTGCTTGCTCTCCTCCCCTCACTGTCTGGTCTTCTTCTTGGTGTGATTCTTCTTCTCCTCCCTCCATCTTTTGTCCTCCTCTCTGTTTGCAGCTGGCTCTCTCTCTCTACAGCTGCTGCAGGTCTGGGTGACTTGTATCTTGAGAGCCACATTTGCCTCTTTCAGAACCTGTGCTGGTTTCTGCAGTGCAGACGAGGGACACTGGAAGTCACTCAGAGGTGGAGGTGCTCAGAAAAAGTCTATGTAATGCTGTCATAAGCATCATGTTTTTGGGTTTGTCCATATGTCCATTCGTCCCATTCTTCTGACCACGATATCACTTTGGTATCCACACTGACATTTCATGATATACATCTGTATCAAATGGGGGTGTGTGTGGGTGTGAGACTATCAGCGTCGCCATACCTGCACGCTGTAATCTCCTCCAGTCAGCGTGTATACACAAACTAGGTGGAACGATAATTGTAAGTGATGCGCCGGACATATCCAGAGTCTATACTATTGTATGTCTGTGACATTGAGTGTTATTCTCTTTTCCTGCTTTAGTACTTGTCGTCAAGACAATAAGGACGGCGTGGGTCTCTGCTGTATTGTAATGAATTAAAGGTATGGCATAATGATGTGTTTTATCTTTTTTAATGTTTAGAAACATTTTGATAACCTTGTTTAATAATTGTGTGACCCAATAAGACATGTCTGTTTCATAGGGCTGCCTTCAGACAGGATATTCACGGTCACTGTTTTTTCCCACATTAAGATTTCATTTAGATTATTTGGCCTTGTTAGGGCCCGAGCACCGAACAGTAGGAGACAGTGGGAGGCCCTATTGAAATTGTAAGGATTATTTTTTTTTTTTTTTTCAGGCAAATGAATTGGCTTTTTGAGGGCTTTAACATGCTCAAATTCTTACCAAAGTTTAGAAAATTAGAAAGTGGTGAAAATTTACGTATTCTGGAGTAATTTTAAATGGGCGTGGCAAAATGGCTCAACAGCGCCCCCCGCGCCCCGATTGGCTGATCTTCACAAAATTCGATACACAGGTGTATCATGACCAGACAAACAAAAAAGTCTAGAAGTGCACTTTGAAAAAAGCAACAGGAAGCCCGCCATTTTGCATTTAGTGGCCATTTTTCACATTTTTACTTTGACGAACTTGTCCCAGGGCTTTCATCAGATCAACTTCAAATTGAGATGAGTGTCATCTAAACAACAATGGAATGGTTATGAAGATATCCTGAGGATAATGTATATAAACAACATCCACGTATCCTTTCCGTACCTCGAGAGCCTGAGCATTTTGTTTCTAGGTTGTAAAATATCAGCTCCCTGCGCCAGTGACCTGCTGCTCCCAGATTCAAGAGTCCTTTATTGGTCCCACACACATGCACATGGGGGAAATTTGTTCTCTGCTTTTGACCCATCCGTGTGAACACACAGAGCAGTAGGCAGCCATGGACGGTGCCCGGGGAGCAAGGTGCCTTGCTCAGGGGCACTTAGACAGTGGGGTAGGGCGAGTCCTTTTTTGGACTTGAACAGATCCAGGTGTTGTCCATATCCAGGTATGTTTTTGTCAGTCCGTGGCCTCGAACCAGCGACCTTCCAGTCTGATGTCCGTTATTTTCTGCCACTAGTCCACCGCCTCTCATGATAGTGACCTGCCTCTCATTAATGCAGGTCTGCCTTTCAACAGTGGTGACCTGCTGCTGAATCAATGCCTATGAATGGGAATATACATGAATGGTTATGAAGATATCCTGAGGATAAAATGTGATTGATTGATTGATTAATAAAAATAAATAAAAATAAAGTGTATAGCTCTATCGGCAGTGCTCTTCTACCAAAATAATAAAATCTCATTTAGAATTAGTTTTCTTTCTGATAAATTTGTTTGATTTCCGGTTTCTTTGTTTTATTTTATTTTGTTCTTGGTTCTATGGGTAACGTGCATATTGGTCGATGGGTACTGTGCAATCCTGGTGTAATGGTTTGAATATTGATGAGTTATGGGCTCCGTAAACTAGAGGCCCGCTTTTGTTACTTCATGGTATAATATCGCTTGCAGTGATAATCCACTGGTGCAATCACACCAGTGTTAGGATTCTTAAAGTCTCCTGGGCTCGTTTTACGCATGATAATTTAACTTAGTTAAATTGGGTCTTGAGCCTTTAACTTCTCTCTTTTTAATCTGTTATTTATATCAAGTACCTGCCAGTACTCCATACTTTGCGCACGATCCTGTGCTGTTTGATCAGTATTTTTAAACCATGTGTCAGAATTGAATAAATTGTCTGTTTTTGGAATCATCAGCCTCCCGTCCCGTTTATTCTGGATTTATGTGGTGAACCCGATTGGTACGGAAGTACGGAAGCGTATTGCATTCACTTGAAAAAAAAAAGTTCTGTTTTTCTGAGATAATTATCTCGGAAATTCCGAGATAAGTTCTGTTTTTCTGAAAAAAAAAAAAAAAAAGTTCTGTTTTTCCGAGGTAATTATCTCGCTTCCGTAGATTGGCATTTAACTGTCACCCCAAACTTTTGACCACTACACATAGAGTAACATATTTTAGAGGCAAACATCATTTTACTACATACGATCTTCGGGCTCAACCATGGAGAAGTCATTGTATTTACCTGTTTGTAATTTGTTAAAAACATATTAATTATATGTCATATCAATTAATATAATATACATTTGCTAGTTAAAATCAGTACCCTTCCCTAAAGTTTAAATAATTATTATAATTTCACAATTCCAATTACTTTCTGCTTTGTTTTATTTCAGGCAGATTTGCGGCCAGCTACACAGCGAGTGGTCCTCTCCCACGTTGTGTTATCCGGAAGAAGAAATGTGTTGACCGTCCTCTGGTTTATTATCGCTCATATTGAGACCGGCTGAACAGTATGGAGCGACAGTAAGAAGAGTCTGGAGGTTGCCCACAGACTGTGTCGACACCGGGGGTGGAACCATGTCAGTAAACCGGTGTGTGTGGTTGTTTTCTCGGCTGCAGCTCCACGCTAACAGCCGAGCTGCCCGTTTCACCGCTGGAGGCAGCTGTCATGTGTCTGGGTGGTTACACAAACATCAGCGGGCCAGAAACGTCTCATCCAGCAGCTCTCCACCCAAAGCCCCGGACACCTCTCTGTTCGTCCCCGTCTCCCTGAAGACGGACTTCTCGGTGGACGGGAGTGTTGGGGCAGAGCTCACCCAGCCGCTCGCTAAAGGTCAGTACCTTCGGATCTGGACCTCCGGGTCGCCAGGTCTGCGACACAAAACCAGACCTGCTTGTGTTGTGTCTCTATTGACGTATCAATCTTTGTGTCTGTGATTCAGAAGAACTGCTGAAAGTTATGAACCGGTTTTATAAGAGGAAGGAGATGCAGAAGCTGGCAGCAGATCATGGCCTGGATGGTGAGGAAATCACATCTCGTCTCAGCTGTTGATCATGCCACTTTTTTCATTACAGTGTGTGTGTGTCAGACCACAGGGTTTAAAAGTGCTGCATCATTATATATTGCCACAGTCACGACAGCATTAAATGTCTAACTCAAAGAAATGTAACTAATGCTACCATGCTTAGCACATATTAAGAATTCATGATATAATTCACAAGGTAAAATATTCTCACATTTACACACAGGGGCTGAGAACAAGGAATAAGTGAATTCAGCCTCGTTGGGCGGATTCAAAGATAATGGTTGTCATCAACCAGACATTACTATTTATTAGCAGGGTACACCGGATTGTTCAAATAGAACAAGCATGCATTGTGTGTTGTTCACACACACTTACGTATTTTCTGTGTGTAGCTCGTCTGTTCCACCAGGCCTTCATCAGCTTCAGGAAGCATGTCCTGGAAGGATCAGCTCTCCCCGCTGATCTGCACATCATCCTCAGTGACATCTGCTGTGGAGCAGGTTTGTTAAATTCTGCTAAAGCCTCCAGTTGTTGGCATGAGTGGTAACTAATTAAAGTTATGATTCCATTCATTTTTCATTTCTGCTGCTCTCAAGGTCACATAGATGACATCTACCCCTACTTCATGCGTCACTCCAAGCAAATCTTCCCCATGCTGGACTGTATGGAGGACCTGAGAAAGATCTCTGACCTCCGGGTCCCTGCTAACTGGTGTGTACTATAGACCAGGAGTGTAGCTGCTGTTAATGCATCTCATATCATATCGGATTTAACCCTCAGCTACCACGCTTTTACCTCCATCAAAAAGCTTCTAGGTTTCACTATCTGTATGCATGTGTTATAACTTGCTCTAGTGGTCATAGTATCTTTCTGTTGGCTTGTTTGTCAGGTACCCTGAGGCTCGTGCCATCCAGAGGAAAGTGATTTTCCATGCTGGTCCCACTAACAGTGGTAAAACCTATCACGCCATCCAGCGCTACCTGGCTGCTAAGTCTGGAGTCTACTGTGGCCCCCTGAAACTACTGGCCCACGAGATCTTTGAGAAGACCAATAACGCTGTTCGTATACTCTGTTCACTTAATATTCCTGTTGTAATGTCTCACTTCGTCTGTTGTGTCTTTGATATCGTCCATCTCTGTGCGTATTCTAAAGGTGCCATCTTTTATATCTTCTGTGTGTGTGTGTGTGTGTGTGTGTACCAGGGTGTACCATGTGACTTGGTTACAGGAGAGGAGCGGACGTTCATGGACTTGGAGGGTCGAGCTTCTGGTCACGTGGCCTGCACCATTGAGATGTGCAATGTCAATACACCTTGTGAGTAAACACAACACATAGCATCAATAAGTAGCGTCAATACAAAAAGTAAACTAAACTGCTCTGTAGGACATTGAATTGTATTTCATTAGATTGTGTTGCCTCTAATCAAAACCGTGTGTAATCATGTTTAAACCTTGATTATTATTTAAATTTAGTTCTAGAAATCTAAAGTTACTGTGATGTGGCCATTTTTGTGATTGAAGAAATACAATGATTCATATGTTTGTTTTTTAAGTTATACATCAAGTCACTAACACAGTTCTTCTACAGTTTGGTTGAATAACATCATCTGTAATATTTACCACAGGATTGTTTTTGTTGTTTGTTGTTTGTAGATGAAGTGGCTGTAATTGATGAGATTCAGATGATCAGAGATCTTTCCAGAGGATGGGCCTGGACCAGAGCACTAATGGGTTTGTAACACACACTCAAATTAGACATACAAACTGTGAAAATGTAGAAAAACGCCCATGCAATGTTATAGAAAGTATTTTGAATACAAAATAAAAATGTTAAATAGGTTCTACTCTGACGTATACTACATTCTTCCCCCGAGTTTTGTGGTAATCTGTTCAGTTGTTTTTGTGTAATCTTGTTTACAAACAAACAAACAAAATCTACCAACAAACGGGTGAAAATCAAGCTACTCGCACAAAAAATGCAAAATGACACGCCATCCGTTACATCATATGTCTAAAATTATGCATCGATACATGTTTAACCAGAAAACCTCATCTGTCCTCACACATACGTTGAAGGCTCAACTTCTCATGTGAAGATCTGTGGCATTGTCTTTGCCCTCCTGATTAATTTGTCCCAAAGCTAAACTAGTGAGCATTTTCTAAAAAAACATGTGATGCAATAGTCAAACAATGAATATGAATGTTTATTATCTTTTGCTTTGTTGTAGTTAAATCTTTTCTTTCAAATGATTATGTTTCCAACCTCCACAGTTATCATTTTCTGTGTGTTTATGCAGGTCTCTGTGCAGAGGAGATCCATGTGTGTGGAGAACCTGCAGCTATCGAATTTATTAGAGAACTGATGTACACCACTGGAGAGGAGGTGGAGGTGAGGCTGCAGCATGAAGCGCATCAGGAAGTTGTTGGTTGATTCACTTTCCTCATCACTTTTTCTGTCCCTTCATTCCTCTTAAGGTGCACACCTACAAGCGTTTGACTCCATTCTCAATCCTGGATCAGGCTGTGGAGTCCTTGGACAACTTGAGAGAAGGAGATTGTATCGTCTGCTTCAGTAAAAATGACATCTACTCCATCAGCAGGCAGATCGAGATCAGAGGCCTGGAGTGTGCTGTCATTTATGGGAGTTTACCTCCAAGTGAGTGAGTCAATGGTTTTTGATAAGAAGGAAACTTGTCACATCTTGGTGCTCAGTTCTCTTCCTGATTAAAAGTGGGCTAGAAATATGAGAAGATATGTTCATCCCCACCTTTTGTGAATGTGGGAGCAGTGTCTAAAAAAACCACCAGTATCTTCCTGGGTTCAACTTGTTTACTACAACAAAGCATCAGTTCTAAAAAAAAAAAAAAATCAAACCTAGTTGTTTCTGTGATTAACAGCCACCAAGCTGTCACAGGCCAAGAAGTTCAATGATCCGGATGATCGCTGCAAGATCATGGTCGCCACAGATGCCATTGGAATGGGCCTCAACCTGTAAGTACCGAAGCTGCACCAACACTCACAGATATCAGCTCCCTACATCTGCCTGATTATTTTTTTTCATCAAGACCCATGAATAATTTCCTGGGAAATCTTTGAAAATGTTGAAAAACGCTCTATCTCGCCATGTCCAAGATGTGTGGTAATCCTTCCAGAAGAGTTTGCGTAACCTTGCTTTTAATCAAACAAACCAACAGACGGGGGAGAAAACATAACCTCCTTGGGGGGGAAGTACTGACATAAAAAGCCTTTACATGACCTCACAGATTTTTTTTGTGAAATCAAGCTTAATTCTGTAAGTTCCATCCTATGGCGACGTTATAGCTGCCTCCATGTTGAATTTAGTATAAATTGGTCAGTTGTCAATCCAACGCACAGGTGTGAAAACGTAACCTCATGGGGGAGGTAATAAGATACAGGACAGTGTAATGGTCAGATTTTTATGTAGAAGCTCACATCATTTCTCTGCATGTCCTTTTTTCTCCAGGAGTATCAAACGCATCATCTTCAACAGTCTGGTGAAGCCTAATGTCAATGAGAAGGGGGAGAAACACATGGAGACCATCAGCACATCACAGGCTCTGCAGATCGCCGGCCGTGCAGGGAGGTCGGTCTCATTTCTGCTCAGGGTATCCTCATCATGGAGGATTAGAGGCGAGAGTGAAGGTACAACACTCAAGAACACGTTTTTAAACCCGTCTCCTCCGTGTCCTCTCACAGGTTCTCCTCCAAGTTTAAAGAGGGAGAAGTTACCACCATGCACAGGGATGATCTGCCTGTGCTGAAGGAAATACTCAGTCACGCAGTGGAACCAATAGAGGTGAATACTCACTCACTCTCGCGCGCGCGCGCAGCAGCAGCACTGGATGTTAATCTCTCCTCTCTTGTCTCAGACTGCAGGTCTACATCCCACAGCAGAGCAGATAGAGATGTTTGCTTATCATCTACCTGATGCTACATTATCCAACCTTGTGGTGAGTACAGTCTTTTCATGTTCACTCTCACCTTTATTTAAGATGTACTGCACACTTAGATGTGTGGTTTGACCTGTAAACTAAATGATATGACTGTTCTTTGATGAAATACATTACCGCTGGTTTTAGTGTCACATTTATTACAACATTTATACAAAAAATCGACCTTGCAGGACCAATGCTGATGTGCCGTCAACCATTTGGGACATTTCTACATCTTGACATTTATATGTATTTCAAAAGGTTAACACCCTCTTTTCAAAAATGGTAGATGACGCCTACCATTCAGAAAAGTCCTGCCCCTCCATGTTCTGAGACACGGCTGCTTCAGCCCCAGTTGTCTCACACACAGAGCGATTCGAGCGCCTCAGGACCACCAAGCTCCTTAGCCCCGCCTGTCTCAACACCGGCTGCCTGCGCCGAGACAGATATTATCATTGAGATATAACCATGTAACTTTACCAGTGAAGGGTTCACTTGTGTTTTTATTAGTGTATATATTGACTTAGAAGGTTCATTTTTGATGTTGGGAATACAATACAACTCAAGTTCCCTTAAAGTAGCTTTCTTCCTTTTAGCTTAATTTCTGGGCTTTAAAATAGTCCTTTGCTGATTTAGCACTGTAATTGAGGCCGATCTCACTCGTTCGACCTAACTCCTGACAAACTGAGTGACTCCTCTCTCCGTGTCTCTTCCCCAGGACATATTTGTCAGCCTCTCTCAGGTGGATGGTCTGTATTTTGTCTGCAACATTGACGACTTCAAGTTTCTGGCTGATATGATTCAGCATATCCCACTCAACCTGAGGTCACGCTACGTCTTCTGTACTGCTCCCATCAACAAGAAACAAACTTTCGTATGCACCTCCTTCCTAAAGGTAAGGAGGAGTGGGAGTGAACGAGGGGTGAGATTAATAAGGTCATTGAAAAGAGAGCAGAAAGGAAGGCGTGGCTGATGAGAAGTCGCAATGCTGAGGTGGAATTAACAATAAATAATGCAGTTACTGGGTTTATTGGGGTCAGCATGTTGAGCTTTGCGTGCTGCCCAGCACTCACAGGCTCGTTCTCTTCCTCTTCTTTCAGTTTGCTCGTCAGTTCAGTCGAGATGAGCCTCTGACCTTTGACTGGGTCTGTCGACATGTCAGCTGGCCTCTGGCTCAACCCAAAAACATTAAAGACCTGGTTCACTTGGAAGCTGTTCATGATGTGCTGGATCTTTACCTCTGGTTGAGGTAACGTTATCTGTACCTCTGCCAAGGAGGTTTTGTTTTCTCCTCTTTGTTTGTCCATTAGTTACCATCGTTATGCAAAGATTCCTGGATGTATATATGTTTACATTTTATGTAAATGTTATTTTCTTATTTCCAGTTCTACATATTTGATTGCATTTGTGTTTTCTTTTTATATATAGTTATTTATGATAAAGTTAATGTTTAAACTTTAAAATATCAATTGCATTTCTTTGTCATAAGGCGTTCATAATGACATCTTGGGAATAATTTATTTAAAACAAAAATGCTAATCAATATCGATCGAGCTCTATTAAAGACTGCTTGCCGCTCTAATCCTTGTGGCTGTTGATGTCTCTCTCTGTCTGCAGCTACCGTTTCATGGACATGTTTCCAGACACTGCCTTGATTCGAGAAATCCAGCGGGAGCTTGACGACATCATCCAACAGGGCGTCCAAAATATCACTCGTCTCATCAGAGCCACTGACACAACCGTCACTAACCCAGTGCGGACACAGAGCAGCAGGAGTGGACAATGGAGTGGGAGCAGTGGAGCTGCAGACGGTCAGTATTTGACCAACAGCAGAGGTCCGAGGGGACAGAGAGACTCAGGACAGATGACAGACAGTTCTCTGGCTAATCGCCTGGTGAGAGACGGGCTGCTGACGCCTGATTTACTGCGGCAGCTGCAGAGAGAGTTTTCCAAAGATCAGAAGGAGGATTCCACCAACCAGCAGGTCCTCGATACAGACAATAACAACAAAGGGAAAAAACGGCGGAAGAAATGAAGAGGTTTCGTCTTGATGGCTGCACAGAGTCTCTCCTGTTGCCACAGATCCCACTGATGCAAACCTTGAATCATATGTGGTGGTTTGAAATGAATCATGACAGTTAATGTGAATCTGTGAGGGATTATAAAAAGCTTTTAGCCTGAGCTGTAACACAACAGTGGTGTTTTATAGTCTGACATTTACACCATAGTACTTTGACATCAAGGTAGACATGAAATCTCATTTTCACTGCTCTAAAAGCTCACTCTCTATTTTTTTTTTTTACCAATGTCCAAACTCTAACTAGTGATAGTGAACGTCTCTAGTTCAGGATCCTGTGAACAACCTGCTTTGTTCCTGGTTCTTGTGAAGGTTCAGGTACCTGGTGGGAGATTCTCTGTTTGTCTGTAGAAGCAGAAGATAACTCACAGAATCACCTTGGAAACAAATTTAAGTGTCAAACAGGACCAACATCAAAATGTACTGAACTGACTTGGTTTGGGTTTATAAATCCACCCATTGTCTTGGGTCATTGTTGGAGATACCAAGTTCAATGTCAGTTACTACTGGGCCACACTTCAAACTGGCAAGGAACATTGTTTATCACAGTAAGGATTCAGTAAAACTCACACTGTCATAAATGCTATTTAGGGAGCATTTTTAAAATGCACTTTGTGTTATGCAGTTCTGGAGTTAGTTTACTGTTCATGCTGTCAACTCAACAAATACAGTATAACCAACTTGTTAACCAACTTGTTGTGGGTTCACCTGAAGAATTCACTTTCTGCTACTCTAATGAAATCACATTTCCTCTGAGCGTCCAGTCAACAGTTGCAGTAGGTAAGAGTGAGCGCAACCCTGTAACTGTCTATTTACAGATGAGATGCCATATTTTTCTTGTTTGTAAATTTAAGGTGATGACATTAGCCAATAAAAAAAAATGTTTTTTAATGTTTCTTGATTTTATGAGCCACAGTTGAAAATCTAACTGAAGTAATGTGTAATCTCTGCTTAGGTCGCCTTAATGAATGGCAGTTAATATAATTCAATCAAAACTATTGTGACATCAACTGAACATGAAGCACCTACAAGCTTGAAAGATAAATATCTGCACTAACCCATCATAAACATTAGGAGTAAACAAAAGAGGAAAGATAAGTTAATTTAGTGTGGGAATAAAATCCAGTCTGGACGGACTGTAAACCAAAAGAAGAAGAGATCCAGGTTGAAGCTATAGAAGAGAGTAGAGAGCATACCTCCGCTAAATCCTCTTAAATACAATCCTGGATCTGCCCACTGATCCGGATACACACCAAAATTGAATGGGTTCTTTCCTGAGCCGTATGACATCCCTCTACCAAGCTTCATAGAAAGCAGTCAAGTATTTTTTTTGTATTATCTTGCTGACAAACAAATGGGGTGAAAACACCACCTTCCTGTCTGAGGTAATTCACAGACATGTTACTTTGCTTTAATTCAGTGTGAATAAGTTAATAGATTTTGTCTTTCAAAGAGTCATGAGGCCGAGCTACAGATACAGAAAATCACAAGAGGTTAAACATGTCACTCCCTCATTTCCACAACTTGCTGTGAAACCCATGCATCAGAGATTTGCTCATATTTTGGAGATGTTATGATTCAGCAAAAGCCTATCAGGTCGCCAGTGACGCCATAAAGAAGACAGGGCTGACGTCTTAGAGAGAGGAGGAGGTGGTGGGAGAAAGGGGTTTGGCTTGTTAATCATTGAGATAGTGCGGAGGCTGCTCTCTGTTCTCACTCAGGACAAAATGAAACAATCAGAGGGAGAGATGCAAGGGAACAAAGATCTTAATATCTGAACACGCTTTTCATAACTTATATGGATCTGTTTACGCTCTGCATCATGCACTGACACAGAGACACACACTGATAGACAAACCAGGTGGAAGGTGATTTTGTGGTGCTGTGTCTTTACAACATGTTTACGCTTCAGCTTTTTTCCTTCCTCTTCTCCAAAACCCAGGAGGAACCCACAAAGAAGGTAAGAGATGTCTTTCAGTATGTCGTTTGCAACAGATGAGGTTTCATGAGGCTGATTGTTGTGATATTTAAATAAGAGAGTGAGGGCCACAGAGGAAACATGCAGAGAGAACTCCAGCCTCCAGACGTTCGGTTAAAAATAACTTGTTGCCCATTAAAGAGCTGGTAATAATTTACTGGATCAGTCAGATTTGGTCATGTTCGGATAATTTCTTGTTTACTTTACTTCTTCTGTTCATGTCATTTACAAAATGACTACCTTGTAATATCCTGATCCGAGCAGCTGTTTCCCTGTTACGTGTAAAAGTATGAACTCCCTCTCTGATTTCAATTGTTGCTCTTTTCCAGCTGACAAAAATGACTTAAAGACGTTTTAAATGCAAATCCTGAGCATGCAAATTCAATTCCAAAGTTTTCTTCAACTGTATTGTTTTGTTAATGTGCACAAACACGTTCACAAAATCAGAAAGATAAGGCAGTGCTGAGATGATCAAGGTGCTGTAACGTAGTTACTGTGTCACCGCCTGTGTTTTCCTGATGAATGATTAACACACTTAACTCCTCTGTTAGTGCAAATGAGATCAACTCACACTCACAGGGGCAAAATATTGACTCACTGACGCACACACAAACACATAGTGACAGGAAGCCATGGTGGCAGAAGGACCTTGTCCCGTGAACGCATTGCCATGGTGATGGTTTGGCTGAGCACACAGCACGGACTGAGTGTGGGAAGAAATTGTGCCTGTATTATTATTATTTTTTGAATTTATGAAGAATAGCAGTCGGATTTGCCTTATAACTTATTATTTTGTAGTTATAATAAAAAGTTACGCAGAATCCTACTACAGATTTAAAAGCATTTTAAACCACTACTACTACTACTACTACTACTACTACTAATAATAATAATAATAATAATAATAATAATAATTTATGTATTCATATAGCACCTTCAAATTCAGCTCGAAGTGCTTCACAAATGAAAGTTTTTTAAAATTATATATATAATGAATAAATTAAATAAAAGCATAGCATAAAATACATAAAAGCATGTAGAGGCACATGAAATAACGAGGAAAAGTTCCATCAAGAATTAACAAGAACGATAAAATATACAAAATATAAAATAATAAAAGACCAAAAATCTGAAATGATAAAAAAATACAATAAATCACAATTAGAAAAGCAGCATAACTAAGCTCAAGGTTCTTGAACTAAGAGAAGGGCAGAGTAACAAGGAAGGAGGAGATGTGAGAAGAGGAGATTAAAAGAAGAGATGGATGAGATCTCTCTCCTTCTCCCTCCGTCTCATTCAAGTTAAGTCAGAATACATCAGTCAGATTCATCCTTGTTTCTGTTTGCTCTGTCTCTCCTTCAAAAAAAGTTTAAGGTGGACAGCTTCCTGCACACAATGTGTCTCCATGACGACCAGCTAAGAGACATCTCGGCCCGTTTCCAGGCTGAGATGAAGAAGGGGCTTTCAGCAGAGAGCAACGCAGCTGCCGCCGTAAAGATGCTGCCGACACATGTCCGCTCCACTCCTGATGGATCAGGTGACTCACATTAGGGATCTTCACACTTTTTCAGGCCCCTGCGTTGAACAATGTACACACAATGCACACCTACAGTATATGTATGTGAAATGTTTTGGTCTCTCTCCTTCACTCGTGCAGAAAGAGGACAGTTTCTGGTGCTGGATCTCGGAGGCTCCGAGTTTAAAGTGCTCCGAGTTAATGTGAGAGAGGGAATGGGGATCAGGAGAGGAGGAGTGGAGATGGAGGAGAGGAGTTACCCAATACCACAGGAGCTGCTTGTGGGGAGAGGAGCAGAGGTGAGTCGGTGAAGACAGGAAACATGAACATTAAGAAAGCAGGGGAATGAGGAATTCAACAGGGAACTGAAAAGACAATTTTGGTAGAGATAGGTAAGGGGGTGTTTGAAACTTTCCATCTTTTTCTTGACTTTGTTTCTCTGTGTTCTCTCTGACTCTGTGTTCAGTTACTGGATCATGTGTCAGAGTCTCTAAAAGACTTCCTACATGAGAAGAACATCAGTTTGGAGATGAAACATCCTCTGGCCTTCACTTTCTCTTTCCCCTGCGAACTGTCCGGCCTCGATCAGGTGACCGATCAGGTTACTCATTTGTTATTCACAACCTGTACCTGCAGTATAAACCTCTCTGTGTGTAAACATGGCACTGACTTTTTTTGATTTATATTCTGAAAACCCCCCTAGGGATCTTTGTTAAGCTGGAGTAAGAACTTCCGGGCTCGGGGCCTTCAGGGGAAGGACGTGGTTCAGGCCCTCAGAGACGCCATTGGCAGGACTGGGGTATGAGCTATTCTTCATTATCATGAGACAGGCAGACAGAGACATGACTTATTTTAGCTTATTTTAGCCGATACTTCTATTCAAAGAAACTTGTAGTGATTCTGCTGTATTTGGGATGCGACTCGTTGCTGACATCATCTAAACTAAAGCCACCAATGAGAGACCGAGTCCAGGACTGTATGGGCTTTTGTTTACTGAGAGTTAAGTGTTATACTCACCTCATTATATGCGCATATGCACTGTTGTGATTCAACGACATGAATCCTGTGAAAACAATCTGAACTGTAAAGGTGCATCACTCTGTAACTCACTCTGCAGGGGATGAATACAGAGGTGTTAGCTGTGGTGAACGACACCGTAGCCACCATGATGACCTGTGGTTTTGAAGACAAGTACTGTGAAGTAGGACTCATCATTGGTGAGTACATTAGTACTGATTGGTTATGTGGATTCACTCTCCTGTAGTTGATTACAGTTTTCAGGAACATGATGTACTTTCCTCGAATATTTCAAATTTATACTTTTACACAACTTCAAATCTTAATTTGAAAGGGATGATGCGGTTTAATTTAGTTCCAAAACAAACCATGAAAATGTTGAGCTGCACAAAGAGTTAGTTATATGTATAGTTAAAATATACAGCTTCCATTTCATACGACTACAATAAACTAAATATGGATGACGATGTCTAAGTTTGCAACTCCACCAAATATTGTTTCTCCTCTAAATTTCTCAAATGGTCCAAAAGAGGTGAAATCTCCAGTATTTTACAATACACGCAAAAAAAATTGTGTGCTGGTTAGAACTTGCCACAGATTTAATACTGAAAATCTGAAATAAAATGATCTGACACCTTCCTTATGTTATATGTTTTAATTCACTTTTATTGGAAAATCAACCTATTCTGGCATCACAGGATGAAATGAAAGATAATGTTGCACTTTTGGTTAATACAGTCCTCCCTCTAGTGGTTCACTGTTATATTGCATGTGTGCTGTGTGCGTGCACATGTGTGCATTTTGACTATACTTCTTTGCAAACGTTTTTACGAAGTGATCTAGACTTAGGTTTAGAATTAGGAGAGGGCTAAACTAAACTTGCATTAGGTTAGTTATGGACTTTTTAGTTTCTGGGTAGACATCCACTTGAGAGGATTTAAGATAGAAGTGAATTAATGTAGCCACTGCGAGTTCATTTTAATGATTCAAATTAAACTAATAATCATAATTGTGTGTATTTGCTGTGTGACTGTGTGTTTAGGTACAGGCACCAATGCGTGCTACATGGAGGAGCTGCGTCACATTGACCTGGTGGAGGGAGACGAGGGCAGGATGTGTGTGAACACTGAGTGGGGGGCGTTCGGGGACGACGGGGCTCTGAGCGATTACGTCACTGAGTTTGACAGAGAGGTGGACGCAGCCTCCAACAACCCTGGGAAACAGATGTAAGGAGAGTGATGCAATAATTGTACCTGCAGAGCATGAGTGACACAGTATGATTTTCCAAGCCCTTTATTTCTCTGTTAACACACGACTGTAAATCCTGATTGCAGCTTTGAGAAGATGGTGAGTGGGATGTATCTGGGTGAGTTGGTGAGGCTGGTTGTGTTAAAGATGGCTACACTGGGACTGCTGTTTGCTGGACATGTGTCCAACACTCTGAGGACCAAAGGAAAAGTGACCACTGCACACGTGGCAGCCATGGAGGAGTAAGTCTCTTCTAACTTAGTGTCACGCTGCGTCTGCCTGAGAACAGTGAGATGTTATAAAGCTCCACCTCTCTCTCATCTTTCTCAGGTATAAACATGGTGTGGAGAACACCAGACTCATCCTCACGGGCCTGGACTTGACCCCTTCACTCGACGACTGCATCGCTGTTCAACATGTCAGCACCATCGTGTCCTTCAGGTCCTCAAACCTGGTGGCTGCAGGACTGGCTGCCATCTTGACTCGAATCAAGCAAAACCGGAAATTGAGGACATTCAGGATCACTGTGGGTGTGGACGGAACATTGTACAAGACCCACCCACAGTAGGTTATTACATTGAAAGTCATACTCATGGCTCAATGGTGCACATCAAATGTCTGATGAAAGACATTTATCCATGTCGCAGTAGGAAAGACGTGTGTATGAATAATGAAATGATAATGAAATCACTGACTTCCATTTAACTCACTTTCAAGGTCCTGGAAGTGTACATGCTGGTTCACTGGGCCATTGTTCATATTATCATATAAAACTGGTACAAGTTAAAGGTTCTGCTGTAGATAAGGCCTGTTACAGATTTATCCCTTAGAAAGCTCATTTTTTTAAATCCCAAATAACAAGTTTAGACCAAATTCCTGTGCCACCCACACAGATCGAGATCAGAGTATAAATCTGTTACTGTTTGACAGAGGTGACAGGACATCCAGACTAAATTTAGATTGACCAGCGCTCTGGAAGATGTTTTTATTAATCCTAATATAAGAGATATTTTACATTTGACATCAGTCCCTCTGCAAAGCCCCAACAGGCCCCTTAAATCCAATCTAGCTGTATGACATTTCACAAACTCATAGATATCAGCTTTATTCTCCATTTGCTAGTCTCATTGTAAAAACCTTAAACGGGTCACATTGTTATATGATGATATTTAAACCATTATACATATATATTATTATCTTTTAAATCCACTTACTATTGTGTGCCAGACCTCTACATTGGGAAATCACAATATGTGGTTGCAGCAGGTTACCAATAGAGGTCCTGAGAGTTTGACTCCTTGTGTTCCAGGTATCCCAAACGTCTTCATAAAGTGGTGCAGCGGCTGCTTCCTGAGTACCAGGTCAGATTTGTCCTGTCAGACAGTGGCAGCAGTAAAGGAGCTGCTCTGGTAACAGCAGTCGCTCAACGCCTGGCGTCGCAGAAGAGAAAGGTCAGGGTCCTGGGTGTTTCTTCACCTGTCTAATCGCCATGAATAAAAAGACATCTGACACACGGCGTCTCTACTTGTGTTCCAGGTGGATGAGACACTGTCTCTCTTCAGGCTGAGCTCCGAGCAGCTCCAGCTGGTGAAGGCCAGGATGAGGGCGGGGCTGGAGGCAGGGCTCAGGGGAGAAGGCCCCTCTGAAATCAAGATGCTGCCTTCCTTTGTGTCCCGCCCACCCGATGGCACAGGTCAGGATGATGTCTCTTTAATCTTCAACAAGAGCAGTAACAAGTGGCCTATTGCTTTTTTTAATTGCCCATGTTAAGGTGAATATACTGTATATTTAGCTTAATTGGTTGCAACGGCAGAAACACAGCGAAAGGGACACATGCAAGGATGGAAGGAGGGATAAGTCCAGAAAGGTGAATCTGGAGCAGACAGAAATCCAATATACTAAACAAACAGACAACAGGTGCAAAAAAAACAAGTAATCCAAATAAGACGCACGTAACAAACTCAACTCAACAATCTGCAAACTAAAAGAGGGAAATAAGGCTATTTATACTCTGAAAATGTATCTACTAAGTATATACAGGTGACACAGAAATGGTGGGAAAACAAAGGTAGGAAGTAGCAGAGTTTCAGGCCAAATGTCACAGACTCTAAAATCAGCAGACTAACTCTCTGTGTTTTCTCCTGAAGAGCATGGGAAATATCTCGCCCTGGATCTGGGAGGCACCAACTTCAAAGTGATGCTGGTGAACTTTAAAAAAGGTCTGCAACCGAGCTCTCAGGTCTACCACAAGATTTACACCATACCACTGGAGAAGATGCAGGGGACTGGAGAGGAGGTAAGACACAGACTGTCGACATGTTGGAGTGAGACAGACTGAAAGATCAGCAGAGGCAGCCAACATAGAGACTACATGAAACTTGTTTTAGTGAATAACTGATTAGCAGTTATTGAGTATTGCTATTAGTGATCAAACAAGCAGATTCCATGCAGGGTTGTGGAAATAAGCCTGAGAGAAATTTGGAATACATTTTCCTCAAAAAACAATACTGAAAGTCAAATACACAGTTATTATCCATACGTTTTCCTTCTCCCTTCTCTCTTCTTCTCTGTCTGCCCCCAGTTGTTTGATCATCTTGCGGAGTGTGTCAGTGACTTCCTGGACTACATGGGGATAAAAAACGCTCGTCTTCCTGTGGGCTTCACCTTCTCTTTCCCCTGCGAGCAGACGGCCATTGACGCGGTGAGTGTTAAAGTCTGGATCTTGGGCTTGAGTTTGCTCATGTTTGGTTCATTTGTTAGAGGTTGAAGTAGCTATCAATTATTAAATTAGAAGCTTTTCAAATGCATCTTAAATATAGGCTACAGCGAAACAAATAGAGCAGATCGTCCTCTAACCACAGTGTTGGGGGCTCGATCCCTAGCTCCTCCAGTCTGCTTTCTGAAGTGTCTTTGGGCAAGATACTGAACCCCGAATTGCACCTGAGGCTGTGACGCAGTGTGTGAACATATACTCTATGTGCAGCATATATGTTTGTGTGAGTGGGTGAATGTGACTTGTACTGTAAAGAGCTTTGAGTGAGTCGATAAAACTAGTAAAGCAGATATATAACATTTACCAAATTGAGAAAAGTCACTTTTTGCATTTGTGTCCTTTCCCAACCTTTCTGCAGGGCACACTGGTGAGCTGGACCAAAGGCTTCAAGGCCACAGACTGTGAAGGACACGATGTTGTGGACATGCTGCGGGACGCCATCAAGAGACGCAACGTGAGTTGTTTGTAATCACAATCAGGGTTTGTCAGATGAGGTGACATGAACAATGCAGTGCTCCGTCTTATTGTTACATATTTGTAACAGTTACAGTGAACCTGTGGGTGCACTGAACAGTTTTTCTGTTAAATTAATTATGATGACAAATAATGGCATGTGTCCTTAACACACTCTTGCATGAGTGATGTGCCACGTGCTTGTGCTTTAAAACTAACATTAATAACATGTATGTGATGTGGCTTACAAATAACATGTATGTGCTTGTTCAGGAGTTTGAGTTGGACATAGCAGCTGTAGCCAACGACACAGTCGCGACCATGATGAGCTGCGCCTATGAAGAGCCTCAGTGTGAAATTGGACTGATTGCTGGTATGTGGTCTGAATTGAGGACCTTTTTTTCTGGTCCTTCTTGTGCAGCCTGCTGCTTGACACATTCTTTGCTCTCAGAATAAGGCTTAGACTGAGTTTAAGGGTATGTTTAAGGTAGCACTTAAGGTCATGATGGTATGTATGATGGTGATTTTTGTGATTGTAGCCATTTGAGCATTCAGCAATAAGTCCTCACACTAATAATTCTTGCTTTTTGTTTTGTTTCCATACACAACTCAGTGAGTTAGAGAGAAAATACTGGTTTTGAATTCCTTTTGTAACATGTGTGTAAATCTAATATTTTACATTTACGATGGATTATAACGGCCGATGATCTTCTGATATTCCCCCTGTAAAATGAAACGTAGCCTAAAATGAATTTATTCTTGTTATATTACAACTTTATTCTCATAATCTTAAATATTTTCTAATCTAATCTAATGAGTGGCCCTAATACTCTGTTTGCTATAATAAATTAACCGTGTGATTCTTTCTCACAGGGAATGGCACTAATGTTTGTTACATGGAGGAACTGAAGAACATCAAGACGACTGAACAAAAGAAAAGACAAATGGTGAGGAGGCCTGAAGCAGAGAGGGATAACTCTCATTAACAGCTGACAGTGTTCAGGTTTTTTGCTGAGGTTGATTGGAGGATAACTCATGTACTTCACCTCCTAACTGGTGCTCGCATTCAGCAGGACGATGGGTCGGATGGAGAGAGAAAGGCGGGGGATGCAAGGATACAGACGATGTGTATAAACACAGAGTGGGGAGGTCTGGGTGATCACGGCTCTCTGGATGAGCTCATCACACCTTACGACGCTGAGGTCGACCTGAACTCGCTTAACCCTGGAAATCAAAGGTTAGAAACTCTATGCTGACCTTTAATGCTCCGTGCTTGACCAGCATCCACATATTATATATGTTCATTTAGCACATAGTGATTCAGCTTCATGTTTGTGAGTGTGACAAGATTTTTACATGTGTGTATGTGGACTTTCTCTCACTTTTTGCATTAATCACTCGGTTGTGTTAAGGCTTCATATTTTATAAAACCTGTAACATGGGGGTGGTCGTGCAGATGTCATTGTTTTAACAAATTCTTTGTGTGTGTTTCGGTTCAGGTTTGAAAAACTGGCCGGTGGGATGTATCTGGGTGAAGTTGTCCGTCAGACATTACTGGATTTAACCAGCCGAGGTTTGTTGTTCAGAGGAAACGTCACCGACGCTTTAAAAACACCTGGAATATTCCAAACCAAATACCTGTCACAAATAGAGAGGTAGGGAAACGCCTGTCACCTAATTCGATATTCAAACTGCAAGCACACTTGAATTTATATGTCGGTGCGATGTGTGTCTTTTCTCCCCCTAGTGATCGTATGGCTCTACTGCAGGTCAGATCTATTCTCCAGGGCATCAGGCTCGACAGCACCTGTGACGACAGCATCATCGTAAAAGAGGTAGGAGACAGGAAATGATGGGCCTTTGGACCAGTTCTCAGAGTTCATGGACTTTTTTAAAGTCATCCCGTTTTTGGATGACTTTAAAAAAGGTCTGGTTTCATCAATTCTTTTTGATATTTTGTTAAAAGTCGTCAATCTTTCCTCTCTATCACCCTCACACAATCAGATGTCAGAAATGTCTGTGGCCCTCGCAGGACTGTAATAAACACAACTGATCATTTCATTTGGACCGAATTCACGTCTTCCCAAGTCGGAGCGACGTATGCCGCAAAGGCAGAGGCTATAGTCGGCCTTTAGCAGTTGTCAGGCAATGCGTGCTCATGTCTTTTGGTGGCGTAGCTTTGACGAGAGGGCCGATGGGGGGGTGGGATGTATCGGTCGCTATTTTTTAAAGTGTAGCCTGTTCTTGCTAACTTTTTCCTGGATTACCAACGCTAGCTTTTAACTCCCTCGCTAAGACTTGTGAGCCCACATGCACATTGGAGAATCCTTAAAACAACAAATGAGGCCATTACTAATGCGGACGACAAAACCATGTCCCCCATTAATCAGCTGTGAAACTGTCTGGTGCAGTAAACTGTGGGTGTGCGTAATAATGCTCATGGTTTGTCATTGTTAGGTGTGTGGAGCAGTGTCTCGTCGAGCAGCTCAGCTGTGCGGGGCAGGAATGGCGGCCCTTGTGGAGAAGATCAGGGAGAACCGAGGACTGGACCATCTCAACATCACCGTAGGGGTGGCTGGGACACTCTACAAACTACACCCACAGTAAGTTATTCTTTTGTTTATCCTTGTTGTAATCAATCTCAACAACCACCTTATCTGGTTCTGATGAATTGCCGCTGTTGTTTCTAGTTTCTCTGAAGTCCTCCAGGAGACGGCCAGAGTTTTGGCTCCACAGTGTCACGTGACTTTTGTCCAATCTGAGGAAGGCCGAGGGAAGGGTGCGGCCCTCATCACCGCTGTGACCAGACAGAAGGAGGAGATGTGACTTGACATGACTTGCTCCTTTTTGTTTTGCTCTTTCGTCTCTTGCTATTTGAATTGTGTGAATGTGAATGTGGGAGAACTTCAGAATGTCATATGTTGGATTCACCAGCCACCACTTTAGACCCGACAGCCAGGGATTAAATCATTGTCTCTGCTAATGTTTAGTGAACCAGATTCCAATTGATGGATTTCAACAAAATCACAATAAAGCTTGTAAACCTGCTTCTATATGTTTAAAGACCAGATTTGTCCCTTTAGAAAGTCCTCCCCTTGTTATTGGCTCTGTATTTAAGATGCGCCACACACAATGTGTGACTGACATAACAAATAAACATGACACTTCCTTTTATTTCTCTAGTTCTTGAGGCTTTAAATCAAACCCTTTCACTTTCCAATCATTAACAAGTCAGCCGTGGGAGAATGTCAGATGTTAATGTTAGCCCTGCACTGATTACACTCCTGCCCTCTGATATCTTTATACTGTAGCTATGATATGATGAAGATTAGAATTATTTCTCTTGTACTTTTCACTCACTGCACTGTGTTTCCATTCACTGGATAATTTTATTGTCCGTCTTTTTGTGTCCATAAAATAACAGTTTGTCTTTATGTTCAACTACAATGCAGTAATATCTATGAGCGATTTGATTGTGTGTGTGTGTGTGTGTGTGTGTGTGTGTGTTAGTCAGCAGTAATTCAGTATTGATGAAGGGCAGAGGGAGGATAAGAATGCTGCTGACCATAGTTCCCAAAAAGACAAAACAACTGTTGCTCTGTTCAGTGCTTCTGGACGGACTCTATGTCCTTGTGATCGCCTGTCTGTCCTTCTGTCTGTCTCGCTGTCTGTCTCTCTATCAGTCTCTCTATCAGTCTCTCTGTCAGTCTCTCTATCAGTCTCTCTGTCTGTCTCTCTATCAGTCTCGCTGTCTGTCTCTCTGTCTCTCTGTCTATCTCTTCGCTCTCAGTCTTTCTGTCAGTGCCATTCTGGTCATTC